>NW_013953232.1:91429-93132 GCF_001266775.1 Austrofundulus limnaeus
AAATGTGTGATTAATACTGATACAAAAAGTAAGACATGTTAGCTCATGCTAGCCTGTTGTTTACTTAAATAATCCAACTTCTTTCTATGATCTTTCTCTCAAATCCATCAGAATTACCTTTATTTGAAAGCTACATAATAATAAGAATTAGAAAAAATATTGTAGTTGTACTAGTTTTTATGAGATTCAGTAAAAACTATATACAGTATTTTTCTTGTTTACATGATTATGGTCTTTTCATTTGTCCTGATGTGCAAAAACAATTAAACATCATAAAATTCACAATAGATTTTTTTAAATTTTATAGTGTCACCTCTACTGACCATAAAGGTTCCTGAAAAGGCCTCGAAAAGGCCCACAACCCACTAGTTGATAATCGTAGTTGTAGCTTGTTTTGCGACTCTGAACACATTTTATTAGTGAGACAAGTAGCAGAATTGGCTCTTTCGATCATAAAGGTTGCAGACCCCTGTTCTAGATGCTCCTCTGTTGTATTTAGCCCAGTGAAGAAGTAAAATCTGTGCAGGTGAGCTACAGTAAGCAGCTAAAGCTAAATGATATTACCATTAGGAGATTATTCCTTAAAGAATAAACTATACACTTCTATTAAAAACGTTAATCGTGACCCGACCCCGGATAAGCGGAAGAAAACGGACGTACAGACATGTTTATCAGGCCATAATATGGCACATGTTGTTCAAAGCTTCAAATGAGGTAGTTAAGAGAAATAAAATGACATATTTTCAGATTAATTTTCATTTAAGGTTAAAAAGTCTTTATAATTTAGTCTACCTGCTCTGGCCATGAGCTCCCTATGTCAATACTGAAACAAAATAAAATCTTCCTTCTTATATTGTCTATGAATAAATGTTATTTAAACTAAACCCAACACAAAACTGGTTGTGTAACTTTGGTTTTTACCCCTAGGTGTACTATACCAAGAAGAAGAGGCGGGCCCAGCAGGTCCCTCCTGAGGACAGCAGCACGAAGAAGGAGAAAAAAGTTTACAACGATGGCTATGATGATGACAACTATGATTACATTGTGAAAAACGGAGAAAAGTGGCTGGACCGCTATGAAATAGATTCACTGATTGGGAAGGGCTCTTTTGGACAGGTGAGCTGGAAACTGTCTGAAAACGACTGCTGGTTTGTGTCTGATACTTCTTATAATTTTAAATGGATGCAACTATAGAAAGAAATGTGTGCCTTGGCAAAGCAGACAGTTTTCATATATGTTCTATATTGTTACATAATGATTTTAGAACTATAGAACCAGAAAATAGAATGAAGAGCTCTCCTTTGTATCAACCAGAGGTGTTCTGTTCATGAAGCAAAAACAAAAAGCTCTGTAGCTGCAAAGACATGAGAGAAATTCTTCTCCTCTCATCTCTCCTGAACCTCTTAGCCTTAAACAGACTAAAATCTAAAACCTCTGCTGCACAACTCATAAACCACCGTATACCAGCGGTTACTGTCACTGTCAGTAAACATTTTAAAAACAGAGGAGGAAAAAACTAGAGGTGTCCCGATACCGATACCAGTATCGGAATCGGATCCGACACCAGCATCAAGTACTCGTACTCGTACTCGTACTCGTAAAAGCCAGCCGATACTCTTAACCGATACCACTTTTGTCCCCTCCTGTGCTGCGCTGCACAAAGGGTAAACAACAATCCATACCAGGCGGGGGCGCTAATGCAC
>NW_013953232.1:94722-106453 GCF_001266775.1 Austrofundulus limnaeus
TTTTCATTCTGTTTAATATTCAACAAGTTGAACAGATAATCCACCCTAACCCCGCTACTTGGTATCGGTATCGGTATCGGTATCGGTATCGGCGAGTACCCAAACTCAAGTACTCGTATTTGTACTCAGTCTTGAAAAAACTGGTATCGGGACACCCCTAGAAAAAACGTTTTCATGTTGCAAGTCTTCCTCCCCTCATGTGGTCTCCGCCTCAGGATCTCTCATTGAGGACATTTACTGTCTAACCAAGTTTGTTTTTCCACAGCGTGTTTTCTGGTTGCATAGTTATAAAGTGTGATTTTGTGTGTCTACAGGTGGTTAAGGCCTACGACCACCATGAGCAGGAGTGGGTTGCCATTAAGATCATTAAAAATAAAAAGGCATTTCTAAACCAGGCTCAGATTGAACTACGCCTGCTGGAGCTCATGAACAAGCATGACACTGAGATGAAATATTACATAGGTAAGATGAAGATGCGCGCGTGCACACGCACACACACACACACACACACACACACACACACACACACACACACACACACACACAACAGTGAGTTGGACTAGTGATGGTTGTCAGAAAGTCCAGTTTATGTAAACTGTTGCAGTAGCTTTCTCTGTTTCTCTGTAAGAGACTGCTGTGCGGGGACTTGATTTGTCAACTGAAATCACAGTATTTGTCCTGATGTCCCTAAAAAAAGATGCACTAATTCCACCCGTCTATTTCAAAAACCCTGTGTTAAACAGCTGTTTGTGTTTTGAGAACACCAGCTGCTGAGAGGCATTTCTGATCTTTGACTTTTCTGAATAGGAGTTTTATTCACTGTTTCAAGAAGCTGTAAACAGTAGCTGCTGATATAAAAAGACATGACTGTTAATAAACAGAATTTAAAGATTGTTTATGACACAAGTTAAAAACAGCAGCAGAGAATTAATCTCTGTGTACTGAGGAGCATTCACTACATGACTGAGGACTGAAATAAACAGCCGTACAACATAACAGCACTAAACAATGAGCTCCAGTGCTGACTGAACCAGTGCAGATAGTTCTAGTGATGACCAGTGACCTTATTCCATTGCTGGTCAGACATTAGCCTGGTGCTTATCAAACTATTACAGCTTAACAAACCAGTGCCAGTTGTTACAGTAATAACTGTTTTACTGCTGATTGTTCTGGAGCTAATGGTTCCAGTGCTAATTGGTCCTGTGCTGGTTGGACTGGTGCTGATGGTTTCAATGATAGTTGTTTCAGAGCTGACTGGACCCATTCTGATTGGACCATTGGTAATCGTTCCAGTGCTGGTGGTTCCAGTGCTAATTAGACCAGTACTGTGGCTGGAAGTGTGCTGGTTATTCTGGAGACGGTCAGACCAGTGCTGATTGGACCAACCCTCCTGACATTGAAGCTCATTGTTTTTACTGTTGGGACTTGTTTTAGGCAGACTAAACCTTACATAACAACATTTCAACACCTTTGTAAAACAACGTTGGTCTGGAATCTCAAAAAATGTCATATGGTACTTTTTTTTTCATGATTTCCGAAAAACTTGAAAAAAAAACAAGACTCAGGCCATTGTTTTAAGAAGGTTCCAACATTTACATTGGTTGTTTGTTTCTATATTAGTGCCCCCAAAGTGAAATGGCCCTGTAGCCCTGTTTTTGTTTTGTGTTACAGTCAATACTTTTGTGGTCAAAGCAAAAAAAAAAGAAAAAAATTGTTATGAATGCGCTGGCTCCATCCTAATATTAGAACCGCTTTGGTCAAAAGCCATGTGTGTTTGAATTTGTGAAGTTTAATCTGTTGGGTTTTTATAAATGATTCCAGAAAATTTGAGTCTCTTTGTAAAATTGAGGCGTCATTGACAAAACTTTGAGTCAACCATATTGTATGATGGGAGTAAGGAAGCAAAACACAATTGGTGTTTTTACAGAGCTTATTGTCAGCTTTGTTCTGAAAAAGCATCTTAAACTTTTAATCTCGAGAACTGGAAAACAAAGTTTTGCAAGTTGTGCAAAATTGATTGATTGGTGGCTTTCAGCGCAACTTCAGTTTGTAAACAAGCCAAGTGAGTATAAGTTGGTATTCTACAAGGCAGTGGTGAACAGCATTCATAAGGCATTCTCTAAAGTATCTTGAAACATTCATATGGCTTCTAAATTTCCCTTATGTGAGTAGTAAGGTAATAGGAAATTCCACTTGAATTTGAACATGTTCTAAAAATTGTGCAATTATTTTTTTGTCCAGAACAGATGCTCTCATCTAAGGTGTCTCAAACCCCTCTCAGTTCTGGGCATCTCCAACTCCTCTCTACAATGTTTTACAGAATCCACTTGTTACAGTTGTAATAAAATAGGCATGTATAGAGACAACAGTTTAAACTAAACCGTTACCACCAGTAACTGATGATACTCCATTTTTATTGAACACCGTGGCATGCTGTTACATCAGCACCCTATAATGAGGTCATAACAGCAGTAGATCAGAGCAACAGTCTTTTTACTGTGGAAGTTTGAAAACACAACATCTCCCCCACTACCCAAATATTTTCACTCATTTTTTTATTGCCATCACATAGTCTTTTGTCCAGGTTGGTGCATGTCTTTTGCAGAACAGTTCGTTTTGGGCTGAGGGGTTCCTCTGCTGTACCAGTGGTTGGTGTTTCATGTGAGCCCTGTGAGCAGAGTGAAAGTTGTACAGCATTCCATCTTCTTCCATCAGTAAGGATGAATGTGATCAGGCCAGTTTGATGCTGTACTGACACAGGATCATTAAAAGCTTTGCACGCTCTGACCTTAGCTCCAACAGTCACCTTGGTGGGTTTTGTAAAGCTCACTTTTGGCTTGTTGCAGAACTACTTCAGCTCCAACATGGTTGTACTGTCCATTGTTCTTCGGTGGAGGCAGCATCTCTGGTTTTGTCTTCCTCTGAGAAGCTGGAGAACAGGTTCCATCAGTTGTGGCATGTGTGCCTGGTAGCTGTGAAGCATTTCAGTAACTGCAGGCTTCTGGGAGCTTTCTGTAGCTTGGTGTGGTCCATTATTTGTTGTGATGGGTAAGGGTTTCCTTCATGAGCAAAAACAGAAGTTAGGGATACAATGACAGTGTTTGTTGTAGCATTAGAAGTAAATGCTACTTCAGTTCATTTACTGAAATATTAAACAAGGGTAATAACAAAGCTGCAGTTGTAAACTCCATGTTCAAATGGTGCAAATCATTCCCTAATGTCCTTTATGGGCCAGGTGCTCAACCTGTTCTCTCAAAAACTTGGAAACTACAAGATGTTTTCTTCTGAATATTAGTGATGCTGTAGCCAGTTCATGATGCACAAGAAAGTTAGGTTTGACTTTATGTGGAATGGGCTCTTACACTTCAGACCTCCAGCAGGAATGCAGTTTGGAAAGGGGAGATTTGAGCTATTTCTTTGATCGAGTCCAGTGCAGAACCTGCTCAAAGGTGCAAGAAGCAAATGCAACAATGCGTACCACGTTGTCTGAGGGCAGCTATGACAGAAAAGTTCCCGGTCCGTAGTATGAGGCATCTGCTGTGATGAATGTTAGAAGTTCAGGGTGGTAGATAGTAAGGAGCATTGTTTTGAGATCATTGAAAGTTTTATTTTCTGCATCAGTCCATGTTAGTTCAGCTGGAGTATGTGTTGGAAGTAGTTCTTGTGGGGGCTGTTGGTTGCGTAGCTTGGTGTTAACTTGCTGATTCAGGAGGTTTAGCTCAGGAACAAACAAAAAGCTACCACATTGTTTGGTGCAGGGCTTCAGCGATGGCAGTCAGGTGATCTGGACTGGGACACAGGCCCGCCTTAGAGACGACATGTCCCGGGGTGGAAAATTTGACTGATCAAATGAGCTTTTTCTGAAGTTGATCTTTTGGGGGCCACGTCTATTATGTGTTAGAGAATAACTTGTATGTATTCATTGTGTTGCTCCTTGAAGTGCCAGTAACTTGGCAAATCTTTCAGACCTGTGTGCATCATCTTTTGAAAGGCACATGTACTGAAGCACGTCCAAAAGGACCTTGTGTTGAAATGAACAAAGCCCTTCATGTAATGAAAGCAGTAAAACTACAACTATCGGGATGTAGAGGCAATTGGTGATAAGTTAAACTTGAATCAATCTGCCTATGTGTGGAATGAACAGAACTGCGTGAATTAACAAAAATCTTTAATTGAAAAAATTATCAGAGTTTTATTTTTATTGTTTATTCAGACTAGTTTCACATTTGTTAACATGGAAGGGTGAGACTTGAAATGAGTTCTGTGGCCGGCCAATGGGGTTATGGTGGCCTCAGCTACTAGCCTATTCAGTATCTGTATGGTTTTACCAAAAACACAGTCATGTATTTTTGTGCTTTTCTTTTGTTTGATATAGTCAGAGTTCTTGAATTTCTCATGTTTTTATCCAGTTTTCTCATCTTTCTCACCACTCCTGATTTTTTTCTTTGCAAAAAATGAAGAGTGAGCATGTGGTGCTCCAGAAGTAATTGTTTTTGTGAAATGTCATGACCACAGAGCACATAAACTTAATAAAGTAATAAATNATTTTAGGTATATGTTATAATGTTTCAGCTGTAATAAAAACAGCTTATGAGCTTTGTACCACTGCCTAGTTTGTTTTAACCCCAGTAATCGATTTTGACAAACCAATATAACTAAGATTTAGCTCATCCCTTTGGATGAGCTAATGCATGCACACTAGCCTGGTTAAAACCAGACCCTGTCCTTCACTTTGCTTCATACAAGGGTCTGGACTTGATGCATAGAGAAGTGATTCTTGGAGGAGGCGTGGCCTCTGCTGAAGCATGTATGTGTTGTCGCTGTGACGGAGGCTAAGCTAAGAAGCTAACCGGAAATCGCGTGTGCTGTAAACAACCCTGCTGAGAGGAGAAATATACCGAGCCAAACGAGATGACTGTAAATGAGAGCTGCTGCTTTGTCAGACAAATTTATTTTAATTTGGAAGCCTTATCAACACGGACTGGCTTCATTCACTTCCTCCACTGCCGTTTGCTAAAATAACTAGCAGACACTGCGCAGAAAATCTACATCGTTCAAAACTCCGCCCTCTATTTGCTGATTGGCCCAGGTAAAATAAACTACAAGCAGACACTGCACAGAAAATTGATATCGTTCAAAGCCCCTCCTTCTGTTTGCTGATTGGCCCAGGTAAAATAAACTACAAGCAGACACTGCACAGAAAATTGACGTTCTGTTCTCTGATTGGCCCGGCTAAAAATCTGCCAGCAAAATCCATGTCAGTGGGAGAAGTCCCAGACGGAGCAGAGAAGAGAAACTAGAATTGAGCGGAGCTGCGTAGGAAGACAAGGGCCAGGCTACATGCACACATGCATGACTTTTGATACAGAGAACTTTAGTGATTTTTTTTGGGAGGGGGGGTGTAGGTTTTTTTTTTTTTTTTTTTTTTTTGTAATTTTTGTTTGGAACCCAACAATCAAAGATTTACAGCACTGCTTTTGATGTTTTACAGTATTGCCGGTCTTGCCTATCTTAACCACCCCTCTTGTCTTCCATCTTTGTTTGTGTCTGTCTGTCGATCTGTCTCTGTGCAGTCCACCTGAAGCGTCACTTTATGTTTAGGAACCATCTCTGTTTGGTGTTTGAGTTGTTGAGCTACAACCTGTATGATCTGCTGAGGAACACCAACTTCAGAGGAGTTTCTCTCAACCTCACAAGAAAATTTGCACAACAGCTCTGCACAGGTAGGTGGATGGAAACCGTCGTCGCACGTTGTTCAGCGATATGTCTAAAAGTGGCAGCAGTTCAGTCGATTAGAAGAGAATGATGAGCTCAAATTAACAGAATGGTTTTGACCACGTGTAAAACATTTTCAAATAGTTGTGCATCTTGTAGTTTTTACTCTATATCCATAGTAATTTGAATGTGAAATTGTGAAAATCATTGAATGGAGGACTGTATACTCAATCCCTCATTCCTCCATGATCTCACACATTAAACTAATTTCTCACTGGGCTGTGACTGCTGGAGACTAGTTGAGGATATAGCATTGGTGTGGGACTCTAGAATGTCACAAAACGTTTGCAGTGTTTCAGAGCCTCGCATTCCCGTTGCTTCTATTTTTAATATGTTCAGACCGTCGCCAAAGCGAGCAAACGAAGATTCGGCACTTGCTTTTATCCCGGATGCACCTTCCAGGGGTGGTCTAGGTGCCCCAAGGTGGTTAAGGGCCTTGCTCAAGATCTAGTGGGGCAAATGAGGGAGGAGGCGGATGTAGGTGCAGGCTTCACCTCTCACACCCAGATTTTAGTGTAACAGTCAGGAAATTTGAAAACTGGCAACTTTCTGATCACAGGCTTGCCTTCTCTAACCTCTGCTCCACCACTCCCCACGCTGATGCTAAGTGTGGACAAAACAAGCTAAGGTAGGTACAATATGGGCGAAAGTGGGCAGCTAAATATTGTGCATGGCAAAGAAGACAGATTTATAAACCATGCACATGAAAATAAACCAATTTTCAACAGTTGCCCTCACAAAACACGGCTTACTGTTAATTTGGTTGCAAACACAGCATTATGAAATTTTCCAATTTTTTGCCATTTTGATTGGAGTAGGAGTTGCCAACTAGTCACCAACAGTCACAGTCCAGTGTCCAGGTGTCTCAGACTTGGCTTCAGATTGTGATATCAAAGATGTTTGTAGTCTACCAAAGTCTTCCTCATCCTGTTACCAGCCTTGGAGGGGTAGTTTACCATTGTTTTGGCTGAGGACCAAAACCAGAATAGCACCGTGTTTGTTTTCAACCTGGTCACTTCACACTTACCTGAAAAATGCTCCACCGTGCTTCACACACCAACTCAAGGTTTCTCCTCACCAAAGAGGTAACATTACCAGTTCGTACAGCAAGGTGTGACTGCCATTGATCAGAAAACCAAGCATCTCTTCTCACAGGCAGTGATGATCTCTAAGCCCCCTCTTGTTGGGTACACACAATATGACCAAAACTTTTTATAGGTTCATTGTTATACCTGCTTAAGTCATTGTAACAATGTTGACTTTAACAGTAAAGCTCTACACAGCGGCAAACTGTGATTGTGTTCTGTGATCCTCATTCCCTCTCTGAGATAAAAACAACCAAACTTCAGCTGTCCTCATAATCCAACAGCTGAAAGACTCTTCTTTACTCCAGCTAGTCCAGAATAAAAGTTATGGTTCAGACTGTCAGTCAGAATATCAGAGCGTGTGAGTGGAACAGAGTGGAACGTCACAGTGCTTCCATCTCCCTTTTCAAGGAGAAAACAAGTCCTTGATTTTAATGGTGGTGAACAGAACTCCTGAGGGGTTTGCTGAGAAAACGACAACGTTTAGCCAGAAACCAAAAAAAAAAAAAAAAAGAAAACTTTGAAGTGCTCAGACATCAGATGACCTGTTAGGCAAATGTGACAGATAATTCTGTAATATCACTTCCAATGAACCATCATCTATAAATAAACTTTTAAACAGATTAAATTTCATGGGATTGTGAAACAGCCCCATCCAGTGGTATGGTGTGTTATAAACTGAATCCCCAGGAGAATATACTGTACTGCTTGTCATAGTTTTTATTTCTTTCTTTAAGAAACTGATTAATTTTGCGTTTTTGTTTTTTTATCATTATTGGAAGAAAAAGTAAGCTAATTATTACCAGGGTTAACCAGTGGCTGCAGAAGTAGTTTGATCTTTTATCTTAATAAACTTGTAAATGTTGTTGTGGTTTAAAATGACTCCCAAACAAGTAAAATCCGTCTTTAGTATAAATATAAGAAACTTGTGATTTCTGCACGATTGAGTAAAACTGTTTAGCGTTTATTCCCTCTCTGTGGCTGGATTGAAGCCACAAATTTTGCCTTATTGCCTTTGTTTGGAGAATCAAACTAACTGAAAGTTGGTATCATTTGATTCCTTCTGCAGGGCAACACAAAAACTTTAAAGCATGACCCTTATATTATTTCCTCTTTGACACCAGCAGTTTTAAACATTTATTTTTCCATAAACAAAAATGCAACTAATCTCCATTTCACTCTGACTCCATTTGGTTTCAACAAACCAGATTCATCATTAAACAACAACCGAACACATAAAACCAACTAAAACCAAATGATCCTTTTGCTGATATTAATAATTTCTTCTTTCTGGACTGGCAGCCCAACTCAGGCAGTTGTTTTCAGGGCTCTTCCCTTTGTTTGCTGCCTGTGGCATTCATAAAATTAGCAAATATACAAAGAAATGAATCTGATTTGAGAAAAGTCCCACATAGACTTAAGCTTTCAGAAAAGAATTAATGGAACTGAAATTGACATGGATCTGTGACATGAAGCGCTACACATTAAATGTAATAAATCAGATCATTTTCAAAGTATGCTCAGTTACAGACATTATGTTTAAAGTTAATAGCACGCAGGGATCAGGAGTTTGACAAACTGGCCAACATTAAAGCAGAACTACTGCTCTAAATAAACTCGGCCAGGCTAGCTGACAGTGATGCAGCTCTTGGTATTTCTTCAGCGTCTCGTTCTTCCTGGTGTTCTTGTCACTTGGGATCACTGCATCTATCAGCTGTCTTTTTTTGGACTATGTTGCCCACCATAATGACCGGTTGGTTAGCCGTCACAAAGAAGACCCACATCATCTTAGCCCTGCCAGTCTTATACTTTTACTTCAACCTTGACTCCTCTGCCAGAGACCTGACAGTCCTGAGCGTTCTGTTGGGAAATGAACGTTGGAAAACGGGGTGATCTGTGAGTTTGGTTTCTATATACTTGAAGTCTATATGTTTATGGGAACAATGTTTTGTCTTGTGTTGCAGCATTACTATTCCTGGCCACTCCGGAGCTGTCAATCATCCACTGCGATCTAAAACCAGAGAATATTCTGCTGTGTAACCCCAAAAGATCCGCCATCAAAATAGTGGACTTTGGATCCTCATGTCAGCTGGGACAGAGGGTGAGCACTTCCTGCTTCAATAAGTCTTTAACATGTACTTAGAATATATAAACATTTATATAATAACATGTTGTGAGGGCTTTTTACCCACTGATTATTACTGAGAGATGCTTCATTTACAAGATACCTGCTGTTGAGGGGTTTCTTTGTAAAATTTGCACAGCTAGGAATTTGTTTTGAATTTGTAAAGTGCAACCAAACAGAACTCATGGATTAGAAAATTAAATAAACGACTCGTACGTAACATAATGTGTGTGTGCAAGTATATATGTACACTATGGCTTTGACAATGAACTCATTCATACTATAAGAATGTGCAAATTGCAGATGCCTTGGTAGAGCAGGCATGAATTGGAATAGTTTTCAAAATAAATCGAGATGTGTTAATTTTTTTCTATCTTTGACCCAATAAAATCAGATTCATTTGTTAGATGATGACTCTGCACGCAGGTTCCTGTCTGTATAAAATTGAAGCTGTAAATGAATTTGTTGCACTGTTTGTGTGCGAAGGCTGTACTTCCTGCACCATCCTGCATGCTTTAGATGTTTCCCTGCTTCAGCGCACCTGGTTTCAATGAATGAAGGACCTTTGTAGCGCTTGATGACACGCTGAAATGGTGTGATACTGCCCTCAGACCTTCCTGTAGTGAATTATACTCATAGAAACCTCTACAGCGTGATGAGTCGGCATTAAAACCCTGCGTCCGTTTTGGCAGATCGTTCATTCTGTGGACTCTGGATTCAGAAATGTAAAAAGTCTGTCGGCTGATTTGGTTCAAAGTGAACATTTATGAAGATATATTGGGCCTCATGCAAGAACCGTTCGTACGCACAGATTTGTTCTTAAGTTGTGCGTACGAGTGATTTAGGAGAATTTGTGGCATTCACCAATGTTTTCGTATTCTAAGATTTTTTTCAGATATAAACAAAATTCACGAGTGGTCCAGACCTGTTGTATATTTTACGAGCAGTCAGTCTGCTGTTATCCAGACGGGTTTTCTTCACTAATAACGTTATATTTAGTTAGTTTGAAGATATTTTGAGTTGAAAATAAATTACACTCCATAATTATGTTGACAATAGGCTATTCTGCTTGAATTAGAGTTATAATTTTAAATGTAATAATTTAGACTAACAATATAAATTGTCCGTCCGGCCGGCTTATCCGGTATCGGGTGCGGGGGCACCAGGAGAGAGACCCCGCTCTCCCCAGCGACACTTTCCAGCTCGTCCTGGGGGACTCCGAGACGTTCCCAGGCCAGAGGGGATACATAATCCCTCCAGCGAGTCCTGGGTTTTCTCCAAAGTGCCAGACTTATTTTGAAATCATTTTAAAATGCTTATTTCAAACCCGCATCTGAGACCACCTGTGACAGCGCGCCGGGGGGGGCGGACGGTGTGCAGCGCTGTGTCTTCTGAATAAATGAAAATGATTTAACACAGTTATTTATACTTTTAGCAGCTCTTTTTATTCCACAGCTGACCTGCTAAAAATGACAGATTTTCTTTTCTGGATCTCTGACAGACGGACTTCAATCTCTGAACTCGTAAAGTTCTTCTTTTTAGTTTTCGCTGTCATTTTCATGAATGGACACTTCCTTGTGTCTGAGGCAGGAAACATAGCCTTATATGGTGTTTTTGGGGTGGTAGTTATGCTAATCTCCTCTCGCGTGCACGAGCAGCTGGATACGACCAGGTGTAATTCATTTACACACTTTTCCTGAAGATAGAAGAGTTTGTTGAATCTGACGTGACATGTTCGTACGAACCCTTCGTACGAACAAAAGTAAGAGAAATTTAGGATAAGAATATGAACATGTGCTTACATGAGGCCCATTTATGAAGATAATATGAGGAACTCTGTGTCCAGAAGCAAATCAAATAAATTCAGCTTTTCTTAGTATTATTCTTGAGTCCTTCAACTTTCCCTGTTGTCGTTTCCCTCAGATCTATCAGTACATCCAGAGCAGATTTTATCGCTCTCCTGAGGTTCTTCTGGGGATGCCATACGACCTGGCTATCGACATGTGGTCTCTGGGATGCATCCTGGTGGAGATGCACACAGGCGAGCCTCTCTTCAGTGGCTCCAACGAGGTAAACGTTAACACCAGGTGGAGCGCTTCAGAAAGCTTCACGTGTTTCTCACCACGTGGCTGAATGTATTGGAACAGGTCGACCAGATGAATAAGATCGTGGAGGTCCTGGGGGTTCCACCCAGCCACATGTTGGATGCAGCCCCTAAAGCCAGGAAGTATTTCGACAAGCTATCAGACGGCTTATGGACGGTGAAGAAGAATAAGGATGTCAAGAAGGTAAAACATTCATTATATATGAGTCATAAAAAGGTCGGCGCTGTCATTTATTTTTAAACACCCAGTGGTGATTCTCACAAGAAATCCTTTGGTTTAAATATATGAACATTTCGTATGTTCACTTCATATAAACACAATCCTGCTAATATTTACCAGAAACAAAATCATAACAGGTTTTAATGCTTAATGTGATTACAGTTGTAAAAACCTGTTTATTACTTGAAAAGTAATTCTGATACCGGTAAAAAAGAGTAAAACATGTTAACCTTTGTAACACTAACAAAACCTATCTCTCCTTCAGTGAATTAAATGTTGTATTTATCTTTATTTTCTCCTGCTGTAAAAAAAACTTTAACTCCAGGCTTAATTTTTTAATTATATTCCCAGATGGGAAAAGAAACCTCTTCAACTACAGAATAGAACTTCAAACTTTTTATTTTATTTTAACTCATTTATTC
>NW_013953232.1:106724-117943 GCF_001266775.1 Austrofundulus limnaeus
CATTGAACCAACATTTTTATAATCACTTTCCAGATTATTCCACAATCTTATTCCTTGAGCTGAAGTGCATCTGTCCTTCAGATTTGTTCCAATTTTAGGTTTTATAAACATCTCAAGTCCCTTAAGATTAAATAAACTTTCTCTCTTAACAAAATAAAACTGGATGTTTAAAGGTAAAAAAAGATATGAGAGCCTTATACATAATCTGCAAGATATAATCAATCAACTCATAAAATTTTGATAATTCTTTATTTAAATTTTTATTATGTTCGTTGGACTAAAGAACAGAAGTTTTTGAGGGTCTGTATGAAGTGACTCCACCCTCATGTCATCAGCCGATGTGACGTCTCTCTGCCTGAATCTGTAGAAGCTCTGATACGTTTGAGCCTGCTTACAGAAACATTTCATTCCTGAAAGGCTTTTAGATGCACTGTTCTTGTTGTGAAAATGCTTATGCAATAATTAATGCTGTGATGATAGTTTTTGCTAATTGTTGAAAAAGTATCAAAATATTTTCAGGGGTAAAATGAAAAAAGTGAACTTTTTAACTCCCCTCCTCTACGCCCTGTCGTTTATAGCTGACTTCCCCCAGTTCATATTTTCTAAATATGCAGAGTTTTGATTGGATGTGTGTTTGTGTGTGTTTCAGGAGTATAAGCCCCCAGCCACTCGACGACTTCACGAAATTTTAGGAGTAGAGACTGGGGGCCCAGGGGGCCGGAGGTCTGGAGAGCCAGGACACGCCCCCTGTGACTACCTGAAGTTTAAAGGTTTGCCGACTCCTTTCATTTCTACATTGATCAAAATTCATCACGATGTCCGTCGGTGTTTTTAACGAGCGTTTACAAAACACCAGCTGTTGCATCAAAAAATGCTCAGAAATATGTTGTATGTTTTCAGGGGAAACAACACAAACTTGATGATTTAAAACTTTTTGTTTATACAATACCAACTCCTAACAACCGTTCTCTCAGGGCATCATACAAAGTAACAAATCCACCTTAAATTCAGCTGTGATCCAAACAGTCTAGTTCAGAGGTTCTCAAACTGGGGTCCCAGGACCCCCAGAGGTCCGCGACATATCTTGAGGGTCCTCAAAAAATGTCGCTAAATTGTTAATTTGGTTTTTATTTTTAAAAATGCATAGGGAACAATGAACTAATAAAACAAACATAATAAACTTAATAAAAATATATATTCCCATGGCATTTAAGGGTTGAAATGGCAGTAAATTATCTTTTCAAACAGCATGGGGTTTATGAAGGGGTCCCTGAATTTTTTTTTGCCCTTGTAAGGGGTCCCCAGACCCAAAACGTTTGTTTCCCTAGTTAATCCAGTTTGTTAGCACTGGAACTTCTTTAGTGGAAAAACTCCTCCCAGTCATATTATATAAATCTACAAAAGCTGCTGTCTTTAAAAAAAACCTCTGCTGAGGGTTGGTTTAGGTAGTTAGATGATTTAAATGAGTACTAGAAAGTCCACACTGAGCTGAGTATGGACTACAAAAAGCCACCACTGGATGAAGGCAGGGGAATGATGACCAGAGTTAGGTGTTTAGGTAGATCTGTTAGTTTGTTTATGTCAAACATTTTAGTAGAAGCTTCTCCAGGTGTCAGCAGTATGTTGGCTGTGATGATGAAACTTGGTATCTGAGGTTGGCCTACCTGTTTCCTAACAACAAAATAAGCTCTCATGATGGTTGGTGTTCTTTCTCTTCCTGCAGACCTGATCCTGCGCATGCTGGACTATGACCCTAAAAGTCGAATCACACCATTCTATGCCCTGCAGCACAATTTCTTTAAGAAAACCACAGATGAAGGAACCAACACCAGTTCGTCTACATCCACCTCTCCTGCCATGGACCACTCTCATTCAACCTCCACAACTAGCTCTGTTTCTAGCTCTGGTAACGTCTCCACTCAGTCTGCAGACGGCTCAGCTTATTAATGATCTGTTATTCTCAGAAATATGGACCAGAACTGATTTTATACACAACTCATGCTCTTGTCTTTGCACCAAACTACAACAGATGTATTCTTACACTTCACAGAAATAAATGAGCGAGTCCAGATTAATCCAGTCCGTTTAGTTTTAATACAGTGTAATTATTTTCAGAACAGTCCGATTAAAATCCTTTCCAGTTCAAGCAGTTCATCTCGTTTTAAATGTTTTGTACATTTCTTGAGTCGGATGTGGCGTCAGACAATTTGCAATTATAGGAACCAAGTCTCGTGAAATAAAATAAAGATAAAATATTACTTGTAGTGAAGGGTTTGTCAGGTGAGGGTTGTGTTTTATTAAAACCAGAGAGTAGAGAATGTTGTTTCCATAATCTAACAAAACATATGTTGATGCAAAACAAATGGCATTAATGAGTTAATGATTTCTTTCCAGGTGGCTCCAGTGGTTCTTCCAATGATAACCGCAACTACCGTTACAGCAACCGCTACTACAACTCTGCTGTTACCCATTCAGACTATGAGATGACAAGTCCTCAGGTAAGCACCGTCACACGTCACCAGCAGCCTGCCACCCCACCCTCCAAGGTCGAAATTATTTTATTTACTGTAGAACGGGTCTTTAACTTCTGCTTTTATTAAAGAAACGGAAAACACTTTTTGGTATTTATCTTTTTATACACGACTGCATGTCTTTATTTTTTTTATCTGTGGAAGTTGCGTTTCTATTTAAACGTCACATGAAGGGTGTCAGGCGGGAGGAGAACCTGCAACCTTCCTGCTGTGAGACAATAGCTCAAACCACTGCTTACCCGTATCCCCCACATCTTTACTCACCATGGACTCGTGGACCACGAGTCTGCAAATAAACTACATGGTCATCGCTCAGTATCCCTGAAATAAAGTGTCTTTTTTTCTTACATAAACACTCAGCCTGCAGAGAGGTTTGAGTTTCACATTTTATTCATTTTGTACTTTGACATCAGGAAATGTTTGTTCCTCAGTTCTGTGTTGCCTTTGATTTTGCATCAAGTCTGGGTCAAGCTGCTAAAGCAAACCCTTCTTTGTTTATCTTTTATTTTGGTTTTTAGTTTTATTTTCTCAATAGAAAACTTATTGAGGTTTATCAAACTTTCTTATTGACACGTGAACTTTTAGAAAAATAGTATTTGACGTTTGTTTTCTTGTTTTGCTGAACCCATACTAAACTGTGACCGTCATGTTGAAGTACTTACTGCTTTTTTATTATTTACCTTTATTTAACTGGGAAAATCCCACCGACATCAGAGATGTCTTTTATAAGAGCAGCCTGGAGGCAGCTTATTGTACATGTTTTCAGTCTGGGGGAAACCCGGGACCTTCTTGCTGCGAAGCGTCAGTGCTAACTACTGAGCCGTTGTGCTTAAGTGTGATTTAGACTTACCATTACACCCCAAATACATCCAATGTGTACATATATAAAAAAAAAAAAAACAGACAGCCTAGGATAAATAGATAAGATAGACCCGCGTTAACGCCATAAATCTGTGTGTTTGCCCCAAAACAAGATGTAAACTGAGGGAAGGTATTGATGATGCTGAAGACCGATTCTCTTTAAAGTTTTAGTTTGCATCTTGAAGTCGACAACAAAAAAAGGGTTTATGAGATACTTTTGATACTCCGATATCAGTACTTACTACTTTGTCCAATTTATTGCATTTTGCAGCAACTCTCAGAAAATGCAGCAGTGACCTTTGTTTTGTTTTACTTCCTTTTTGTTCAACAATTATTTAAAGTCAAAATACAATCAAGAGTCAAACATTACCAATGTACAGATCAAAATTATTTTAATTATTCTAAATCTTGGTTTAATTTGTATTGTATTTGCATTATAAAAAAATTAAATACACTTACATTTTAAAAGTAAAACTCCTGTTAAATAATCACAAGATTTGATTATGACAAACGTTTTTTATATTGTAACCTGCCCATAACAATTACTTGAACAAATGCAAAGGTCAGTCAACAGACCACTCAGGCTTATCAACACAAATATATATATTTAACCAATAATAACAAAAATAGACAATTCAATAAATAAAATTGTGGGCATAAATACATTCAAAATGTTTAATGTAAATGTCTCAAATAAAAAAAACCTGTAAAAACAAGTTTGATAAAGTGCAAATGAAAATATAGCCTTTTTAAAGTTTTGCATGGTAGAACCAGAAGGTGCTCTTCATATTAGTGCCAAACAATAACAGTAACAACAGCTTTTTGACAAGTTTAAATTTTATTTAAAATACGTTCAAAATTTTTAAAAATAAACCACGAAAATAAATTAGATAAAGTGCAAATTAAAATATAGCTGTATCTGCAAATATATTTGATAATCTTTGAACTTTTAAAATATTACGTGGTAAAACCAGAGGCTGCACTTCATATTAGTGACAAACTTTGTCTTTTTTTGATGGGTTACCTTCATTTTTGCTTCTACTTTTCATTTAAAATAGGTTTCCACTCTCGGCTTGCAACTAAGGTTCTCTTCTACATATTAAAAAAGTTGTTAAACAACTGAGTTGCGCACTACTGCTCCTAGTGGTGAGAAAGTGTATTGCACCTTATTCAAAATCAATGTGGTCCTGCGGCCCAAATTTAAAAACTGTTGTTCTTTCGAGGCCCTCAAGGTGGCGCTCTGAAACTCTGCTCTAGATCCAGGACCTTGTTTGTGACCTAGATCAGTAAATGTGCCTCACCTTCTTGTCCCCCCACCAGGCTCCCTCCCAGCAGCAGATGAGGATGTGGCCAGGCAGTGAAAGTGGAGGTGGGGGTCAGGACCCAGCATATACCCATTTGCTGCTCCACAAACCAGCTGCCGCCCAGCCACACCAGCGCCACTTTTTGGACCCACCTCACCACCCCCACCCGACCTATTCCCACCACGGGAACGGTGGGCGGGGCCTGCGGCAGAGTGGACAAACGAGCTTGGGCGGAAGCGGGGGTCAGCAGGGATCCTCGCCCCAGTTGAGTGACAGCATGGACGTGGGGGTGTCCCTGGGGCTGCACCACCTGGGGGCGGTGTCTTCCATGGAGGCCTCTCAGTTCGGCTCTGCGTCTCTGCCCCTCGCTTTGCCAATGGGACTGTCTGCCTTCCGGACTCGGCCGGCCCCCACCGCCCCAGGGCCACAAGCCCCGCCCCCTGAGGACTACTACCCTGCCTCCAACAACAATAACCCTGCTCCGGGGGGCAGAGGGAGGCCGGATTCAGACGAAGGGCCAGCCAACTCTTGATAAAACCTGAACCATGCCCTAAAGCCATACAATTTTAACTTCAACTCCAACTCCAACTACAACAACAACAACAACAACAACTACACACACAGCCAGAGTTCAGACAAGCAGGAGGAGACACTTTCTTCTGGATAAGAGGAGGAAGACGGAGGAGGAGGAGGATGAAAAACGCCTTCCCTTTTTTTTTTCTTCCTGTTTTAGTTTCTCGTCACTGTTGCAACTGTAATTGGTAAAGAATGATTAACGAGTGTGTTTTTATTGATATGATTTTATTTCTCTTGGGTTTTATGTGTTGGGTGTTGTTTTTCTGTTGTTGTTGCTTCAACCTGGAGAGGAGGAAGGTGATGAAGAGGTAGAAGAGAGGGGGCCACGTCTCTCCATTTGACTCCAAACTGTGGCTGTCGGCTGAATGATTGTCACGAATCTGACACCGCTGCGTTCAGATTCAAGAGATCAGCAGCCATGACGCAAGTGCGCGTACACACACACATACAAACACACACACACAGCACTGTTTATATTCCAATCAGGTTGGGGAGAAGAGGGAGGGGGGGCAGGACACTGATGCCTTGCTGACGTTCAAATGGATCTCCTTCTTTTCCTCACTCTTCCCTCACTCCCTCCACTTTTCTTGTTGTGTTTCTCCTCCAGACAGCTCCTCCTCTCTGTGCTGCTAACCACCATGACAACCGGTCCGAATTGCTGCTAAAGATCCGACTCAGATCAATAAAAATAAAAACAGATAGAAACAGAAATGAAAACTTTTTAATCCTTGAGCTTAAGACAAAAAAAAAGGATAAAGTTAAGAACCACTGCATCTCAATGTATTTATTACTATTTAACAAGAAAAAACAAACTGAAAGTAATGTTTTTTTTTCTTTTTCTGCTCTTCTTTGTTTGGTTGCCTTCTTTCTGCAGGTGAGCTCTGATTGGCTATTGTAACAGAGAGTAACTGGTGACCTGGGAATGCCACTGGTTGTGGGGGGCGGGGTTGAGGGGAAGGGTTGGGGCAAAAATAAAGTTGGATATATAATAAGAATAAAAAGTATACTTTTGCACACCAAAGTCAAACGAACATCAGATCTGTGCCTTTCTTCCTTCTGACGCCAAAACACCTGTGTGCAGCAGGGATACTCTGTTCCTGCAGGAGCACAGTGCAGCTTCACATGATGGGCCCTGGCTCAAAACCACTTTACCCAAACAGAAGAAGCAAACTGATCTGGAGTTTCAGGGTATTTTTGTGATTGACTGGATTGTAGAGAATTGAACAAAAAGCAGCGTTGTTGAGAAAAGATAGATTAACACAGGGTTCCCACGGATCCTTGAAATCCTTGAAAGTTTGTGAGGTTGAAAACATTATTTCAAGGCCCTGGAAAGTTTGCGAAAACAGCCAACAAATTACACTTGTCCTTGAAAGTCCTTGGAAGTTTTTTGGGGATTGAAATTCTATATCCACACGACTGATTTTCATCATCTTTAAAAAAAATTAATTACAAAATAAAAAAAGCGTACATTGGATAATGTACACATCAATGTGGATAACTCAGGATTACAGTAAACTGACATCATTGTTTCTAACTCAGCAACCTCTATGTTCAGTTTTTCATTGAATTTACATATTAAACCTGTTTATTGGTAGCATTCTGTGGTAGCAGTAGGTAATTGCCGTTGCGCGTGGTTCTTTAATTTGAGGAAATTGGTACTGGAAAGTCTTTGAAAGCTCCTTGAATTTGATGTTGACCAAAGCTGTGGGAACCCTGTTAACAGTTCTTAGCTGATTGCATCAGTAATCGCTGTCATTTTCCAAATTTTGATATGGTTGAGCTCCAGTTTGTCTCCAGTCTTGCCTGCGTCTGTTGCAGGTATTTCACCTGGACTCCAGCTGAACTGAACCTTTAGTCTACGTTGGACCTTTCACCTTCAGCCAGAATAACTTCTGAGTATCCTGACTTGACCCAAAGGCTGGTTATTCTCAGACCTAGCCTGATCCATTTGAATTATTACAGGTGAAGTGGCTGATCATACAGACTTCTACCTTTAATTAAACTGTGTGCCATGGTCTGTGATAGTATCAGGGTTACAGCAGCGGTTTTCAAACTTCTGAACTTCCAGCCCACAAAACAACAGCTGCAGAAACATGTGACCTCTGATTTTACTGGTTTATCATAACTCTGTTCAACTTGGGCTTAATTACAATTTAACAAACATAACTATGATACTACTTTTATTCCTTTCTGAATGTTTTTTTTCTCAGTAATTACAGTGAAAATACTCAACTAGCAGTTTAGCTATATTTAAACTGATGTCTGGAAATCAAGTGAGGACTCCCACTTAATCAAAAAGAAAAAATAATTAGGTCCTCTGGATGGGTTCTTTAGTGAAACATTTCGTCTCTCCTCCAAGAGACTTCTTCAGTCTGATGAGTTTCAGGTGAACTCAGCCTTATAAGCACTGCCTCCACCTGGACAAACAGGTTAGTCACATGCAAAAGAGGGCCATCGCCTAACAATAGGCTGGATTAGCTCTATTGTTTTCTTTTTGATTTTTTTCTACCTGGATTACGGAGATGCTTGAGGACACTCCCACTTAATGTTTCATGACCCACAGAGGGGTCCTGACCCCGACTTGGGGATCTACAGCCTTACCCTGGCAGTAGCTTGTTTACCCACTCACTCAACTGAGCCATCATTTGGTACTTTTGTTTCTGTGTTGTTCTGACTGCCTGCAAAGACAAAGGAGCAGGGTGACCTTAAAATTTAAGTGTGGGTAAAATTTCAAGTTGCCTACTTTTTTCTGTTGGCTTCCAGGTTTTGTGAGATGGAGTGGAACAAGAAAGTCTTGTTGAGTGTTACCTCACTGTCCCAGTGGTAAAGGATGGACTCATTTTCTGTGATGAACCATTAGGTTATTGCTGTTACCATTCATCTAAACTAAAGGAAAAGGTCATATTCAGAGAGCAAACATATCCTAGACAACTCAGATCGACACTCGAGCCCTATCATAATCTCCTCCTCAACCCGAGGTTACAAGAGGAGAACCTGAAAAATCAAGTTTCACAGGAGGAAAGCAAGAATAAGTTAAAAGATGTTTGTGTTGTGGAAAGTCGTGCAGCCGTTGCACTCAAAAGACTCAGGACACCTGTTTATTTTAGAAACAATAATCTGAATACCCAAGCAAGTAATGAGTGAGGAGACCTATCTTTTAGTCCATACCATAGCCGCCATCTTGAAAGTTGCCACATTGGATCAAAGTTAAAACTTTTCAAACAGAAATGGGCTCACACAGCACATCACAAGAGGCCAGAATCATCTCAGAAATGGATTGTTGTCATCAGATGTGTACGATGTGTAACGTTCAAATGTTATCAACGCAACATTCAAAACCTTTGTTTATCGCAAATGAAGATGGAACTGATGGAAGGAGAGAGGATCGAGGCGATTCTGATGTTCTGGGAATGCAGCTGCTGTGTGAAAGCTGCGGATATTAGAAAGACCACCGATTTCACCTGTTGGGCTGTTGCATCCCTTCATCTGTGTGTTCAGCACCATGGACAGCACTTTGAGCATGTCAAATAACTGGACGTCACAGTCAGGGTTCTCACTTATAGGTTTCTGTGTTGATAACTTTTGAACCACATGATTTGATTGCAGCAATCTTTTTCTGAGGTAATTCTGGTCTGATATGCTGAATGACCACCTTCCCGTTAAAAAAAAAAAAAACTTGTCCTCGATCCAATCTGGTGGCTTGTAAGATGGCAGAAAGCAGGCCCCCTCACACATTACCTGCTGGGGTGTTCAGATATTTCATTTATACTTTTGTTTCCAAAAATAAAAGTGTGTCCTGCAACTTTTGACTCACCCTGTAGTTAAGATGCTGGTGGGCAAGTCAACAAATTTGTCTGCCCTCTGCTTTTTGTTCACCACTTAATCTGTGTCCATTGGTCCATTTTGATTCTACAGGTCTTAAGAAATTCTGGAACTGATCCTAATCTAATTCATTCACAGTCCAACACATTACCTCAACCACTGAATGTCTCAGCTCTAATCAGACAAACACAACACAACTGTCACCCGAGAGAACCTAGATACACTTTAGGGTTTCAGATTGTTGTCATCACTTCCCTTCGTTCCCCTTTAATAGATCTACACGGGTTATCCAAGGCTAAAGAAATATACATCTTAAATTAGGTCAAGATTAGAATAAACTACTGGAGGTCATTTTGTTTGTCCACATTCAGCAATAATCGGCATCTGGAGCCACTTTGAAAATGTGATCAAACTAATCATAATAAAAGCATCAAACTGTGGGAAAGCGTCACATCCGTTAAAAAAACTACAAAAAGTTTACATATTTAGAACCATTCATGGTTGAAAAAACTTTTTCTAATAACAGTAACGATTCCAAAAGGTGAAACTATGTTGCATAAAGTTGCTCATGAAAGTCAGACAGGTTTAGTTGAACCATCAGTAATTAAAGGAAAATAAATGAAAATATGTCAAAAAGAAATTAAGTTTTATTGTTTATGCAAATACATAATGAGTAACAGAGAACTGTTAAAGAAGCAGAAAGGAAGACATGATAAGACTGAGGGTGGGTCATACTGAGCTAAAGGACTTGGTTGTGAGGAAAAAGAAAGTGGAACATGTCGGAAACAGAAAGAGGAAGTGTTCTTTACATTACATGCAGCAGGTGGCGGTAAGCACCTTTCAGCGGTTTGCGGTCCACCATTAAAAGAAGAAGAAGAAGACAGTTTCTGCGCATGCGTACTATGGTTCAGTCCACCAGTGGAGCGGCGGAAGTCCAAACAAACAGTGGATTTGGAGTTTATCTTGGCTTCTTCAAGTTAACGGGTAACACGTATTTGTTTATTGGTTTGTTCTATTGTTTGTTTGTGTATCAGCTTACTGACAGTCACATAGAAACATGGTATCTTTATGTTTTATAACTTAAAGTGTGTTCTCTCAGCTGTCAGTCAGTCTGCTTCCTCACATCCTTCAAGAGTTCAACTGAAAGGTTTTAAGCTTTTAAATAGTTTTGGTGGAATTCCGCACAGAAACATGTCGAATTAAAAGCTTCTATTTATCAATTAAATGTTTTTATGTTCTTCAGACTTTATTTAGACTTTGGACCTAATCGGGCAGAAATGTGCTGCAGAATATTAACCAGAAAAACAAAACAATCATGACATTATTATATGTCACCACGATGTTCCCACGTCCCAGCCACAGTGTCTGCCTGAATTTATGTTATCAGTTTTATTTAATTATTTTTGTCATTTTGAAGTGAAATGTTTGAGCGGTTTTAATTTTCATTTATGCTTTTTCTAAAGATTTTTTTTTTTTTTTGATGGGCTGTGGTAAAAATATTAGGCTTAAAAATCAGTATAAAAGTGATTAAAACGGAAGGAAATAAAGTAATTGATTAGGTCATAATTCCTAACAATAACAGCTAATAAAAACATTTAAATTAGGAAATAAGACATTCACATTAAATACATCTCAGTTGGAGTAAAGATAAGGACCCACTAAAACACAGCTGAGCAGCAAGATATTTTTGAACACATTTTCATCTTTTTTGTTTGTCGTTTTTTGCTAAAATAACCCTGAAAATATGTTAAACACCAACATCTTGTGGCTTTTTGCCACATTACATCCAGTGTTGATGTAAACTGAGAGAACTTTATCTTTGTCATTGGAAGAACGCTTGAGATGGACCGTGAGTTGGACTGAAGCCGGTCTCCTGTGAGAGGAGACATCTGGACTGACAGTTGTGTGATAAACAAACTGTTTGTCGTATCAGGTCCAACAGGCCTGGCTGTAGGACCACTCCCGCTCTGACCTGCAGCTCCTGAAGTCAGCCAATGAAAACAGTAGCAGTGCTTGGAGGAGGGATCGGGGGGTTGTCTGCAGCCTACTACCTGTGCAAGAGCCCGCAGCTTACCAAGGTAACACACACACACACACACACACACACACACACACACACACACAC
>NW_013953232.1:118422-121445 GCF_001266775.1 Austrofundulus limnaeus
CACCGTAGCAACTCCTTTGTGTTTGGAAGCGGGGGGTGGGGGTGGGGGGAGGACCGGGGAGGATGATTCAACCACTCAACCACTAGATGTCGCTGAAAACAACAAATCCTACACACTGTCCCTTTAAAAGATACATTTTTATCCATGACAGCTGAACATTTTTGACCAGCTTTAACTGTGTGTTTAATAAAAACATTAAAGTGCCTGTAACATCAAACTTTTAAAATAAATATGAATGCATTTTTGAAATGACAACATAGATAACATATTGCAAAAAATAATAATGCTACTGAGATGAACAATTGTTGAGATATTTGCAGGTGCAGAAACAGGAAGTGACGTCAAAGGGGAATGAGAGCATGTGAACAGAGCGTCGCTACAACAGCACCAACCGTAAAGAATCTGGTTTATTATTATACTGAGTCACTGTCAGCGAGAGAGGAAGAGTCAGAGTTCAAATATGTTTCAATAAACAAAGACCAGAGTTTTCTTTTCTTAAAGAATTCCCCTTTGATGTCACTTCCTGTTTCACTTTAGCTGAACCAAGTTCGAAAGAAAATAGTTATGTGACAAAATAGTTAATGTAATGTGTAATATGACAAGTTTCTTTAATATAAAGAAGTTTTCTTTGACTTATTGTATTTAAAGTGCCTGTGACATCAAAAAAATGTAATAATATAAATGCATTTTTGGAAAGATAACACTGAGAACATTTTACAAAATATTTTTCATGCTGCTGAGATGAACAGTTGTTGAGATATAAGAAGTGATTCAACGCAGCCTGCAGGGTTCTTCTTTATTCTTTTTATGTACCGCGCCCTGAGACAACGTTATGTTGTGACTTGGCGCTATATAAATAAGCTTGAACTTGAACTGGAGATATTTGCATGTGAAGTAACAGGAAGTGATGTCAAAGGGGAACGTCTGCATGACAACAGAGCTAAGCTAAAATGCTCAACAGCCCAGACTGTGGAGAGGAATCTGATGTTTTAGATGATTTTGAGTTGTTATCAGACAGAAACATAAAGAAGAGTCAGAGTTCAACTCATAATGTTTCAACAAAGACCAGCGAGTTATATTTCTTAAAGGAGTTCCCCTTTGATGTCACTTCCTGTTTCCCTTTTGCCAAGTTTAAAAGAAAATAGGTCAGTAATGTGTCCAAATGGGTAAAATAATGTGTGGTGTGCCAGGTTTCTTAAATAGAACGATGCTTTCTGATTTATTCGTGTTTTTTGTTGTACATTTGTAAATAAAACTGAAGAGCAGATTTTCTCATTAAAACAGGTGATTGTTTTGGAGTCCAGCGGTCGTTTTGGAGGTTGGCTGTGGTCCTCACGGAGGTCCGATGGGGCAGTATTTGAACATGGACCAAGAGGGATTCGACCTGCCGGGCCAGTGGGACACAACACCCTCAATATGGTCAGTTCTGCCTAAATAAATCAGATGGGATCAACTCAGCTCATTTACAAACCAGTGTCACGACGTCACCCTTTATAAATATGAAGTTTGAAGTAAAAATAAAATGGTACAAGGATGAATAAGTGATTCGATCTTCAAATTGAAGCAAATCCTAAAGATTTGAGGCATGACTGATAAAGGTAAGAAGATCTGAGTCGGTGAGTTGAACAGTTCTTGTTAAAAAGATCCAAACGTGTGTCTGCAGGTGGAGGATCTGGGTCTAGAGGGGGAGATTTTGCCCGTTTCCTACAGCCATGAGTCCTCCAAGAACAGATACCTGTATGTCAGAGGACAGCTTCACAGGATGCCTTCAGGATTCAGGTGAATGAGTGAATGTTTTTTCCTTACATCACACACATTGAAGAAAGAAAGAAATAGAGATTTATTTTAAAAGTCCTTGCATTAAAGATGGCGACTGACTCTCAGCTACTACCACACCAGCTCTCAGCACCACATCTGTAAAGTCCAGAACATGTTAACACCTGGATGATGAAAACAGCTTGAAGTACAAACAGGAGAACTAAACTAAAACCAGTTTGTAGAGTCTGCTCCCTGAGATCTGTCCTATTTGAGCACGTTTATAGAACCAGGACAGGAATAATTAATAAACTGACAAAGTTTTCAAAAAACATCATTTCTAAAACTATTATTCTTGACTGATAGAAACAAGTTTATGTGTATCAAAAATGATTTTTATTAAAAAATGAATCATCCCACTTTGTTTAAAACAGAAATTATTCCTGACGTCGACATGAATTACCTGTCTTTACGTTTTTGTTATTAGTGGGATTTTTCGAACAGTCCCGCCTTTTTCCCGCCCCCTCCTGTTCAGCTTGGCTCCTGAGATTCTGGTCAAGAAGGGAAAAGAGGACGACGAGTCGATCCATTCGTTTGTTTCCAGGAGGCTCGGAAAGGAGGTAACCGGATTTCTCCAAGTTGTTTCTTACTGCCGATCAGGGCCTGGATTTATTGAACCCCACAGAGTGGAACTTTAGACTTGAGTGCTGAAAATGTACAAATAATGGGTTTAGTCATGAAATATAAATGTAATAAGGGGGAAAAAACTGGTTTACATACCAGTGTGCATAATGTAGTGGTCACCCTGGGTGGAATAAACGTTCCACCTGCCTTTGACCTTGACCACGGAAGGCCTCCTTTAAAGAACAGAAATCTGTTCATTTTTTTATGGTCATAACATGTTTTCTTAAACAATTAAGGGACATTTTATTTCATTTTATTCTCTATAATCAAGATAATAAACAAAATAGTAATGTTCTTTATATGTTTTGACTAAACATGTTATGACCATAAAAAAATGAACAGATTTCTGTTCTTTAAAGGAGGCCTTCCGTGGTCAAGGTCAAAGGCAGGTGGAACGTTTATTCCACCCAGGGTGACCACTACATTCCCTTAAGATATCTTGAATAATAATTCTGACTAGCCAAAACGTCACAGATTTTAGTAGTATTTTGGCGGAAAAAGTACTACATAGACATCATAGCTAAACATAAAGACCGTAACATTTCACTGCAGCCGCCATCTTTGATAGGTCCTCATCTTAAATC
>NW_013953232.1:122294-126635 GCF_001266775.1 Austrofundulus limnaeus
ATTTAAGATGAGGACCTATCAAAGATGGCGGCTGCAGTGAAATGTTACGGTCTTTATGTTTAGCTATGATGTCTATGTAGTACTTTTTCCGCCAAAATACTACTAAAATCTGTGACGTTTTGGCTAGTCAGAATTATTCAAGATATCTTAAGGGAATGTAGTGGTCACCCTGGGTGGAATAAACGTTCCACCTGCCTTTGACCTTGACCACGGAAGGCCTCCTTTAAAGAACAGAAATCTGTTCATTTTTTTATGGTCATAACATGTTTTGTCAAAACATATAAAGAACATTACTATTTTGTTTATTATCTTGATTATAGAGAATAAAATGAAATAAAATGTCCCTTAATTGTTTAAGAAAACATGTTATGACCATAAAAAATGAACAGAGTTCTGTTCTTTAAAGGAGGCCTTCCGTGGTCAAGGTCAAAGGCAGGTGGAACTTTTATTCCACCCAGGGTGACCACTACAATAATGTTAGACTTAAAGGTGATATTTGTGTGCAGCTTTTGGAGCTGGTGAGTGAATGCAGATGACATGACGCTGTCTAAAGTCTGAATGTTTTTTTTCTTGTCTGCACTAGTCTAGGTGGGATTGAACCTGGGATTGAAGGGGCTCTGAGATGTAAAACAATTTGAAGTAATCTGAGATTTTCTGTAAATTACAAATTTCTTTCATTTTGCATGATGAACACAACCAGTACAAGACGTGTAAAAACTAATGAACTAAATGTGAAGTTATTGTAGGATTTTCACTGTTTTACCTCGACATTTCTGAAAGAATATTCTTGGACATGAAATCCGATGCAGTGATTGGTTCGTGGGTTTTGTAACGACATCGTCCAGGATCAGCTTTGCGGCACAGCAAAGTGTCGTAAATCAGCTCTAAGACTGACATTTAAGTTTTATCCTGATTTTGATTTATTCTATTTTGTTCTGAATTAAAGAATCGTGTCTCAGTAGCTGAGAGTGCAGACCCTCTGTACGTAGCAAAGCGTAGAACAAGGGGCTGGTTTTTATCACTGGTCATATTATTCTTGTTGTGTATGGATCTACTTTTCTATGCGGATCGCTGTTGCCACAGGCGTAGTGATATAGAGTGGTGGTGTGTTCTGTGTATAAATGCTCCTGTCCTGTCACAGTGAACAGGTTGTTGCAGTGAAGATCTCTCCTGTCCTCAGTAATTTATGTAGCTGTACAAACAACAGTTGTTTATATATTTGATATTTTTCTTCTGTATCTTAGCTGGCGGACATCGCTGTGGACAGTCTGTGTCGTGGGGTGTTTGCGGGGGACAGCAGGAAGCTCAGTTTGCGCTCCTGTTTTCCTCCTTTCTACAAGGCAGAGCAGGAGAGAGGCTCCCTGACTCTGGGACTTCTGCTGGGCTCAGGTGCACCTCTGACTCATCGTCCAGTTCTCTCTCTCAGAGAGCCTCTGCTTTCTGTTAATAACTGATTCACAGAACGACTGAAGCTCCTGTCTGCTTTTTAAAATGCTTAAAAAAAACCCAACAGGTTCAACTTCTGCTGTCTCCCCTGGACCTCTGGCTCAGAGGTCTGTGAAAGAGTCCTGGGCCCAGTGGTCTCTGAGGAGGGGCGTGGAGTCTCTCCCGGAGTCTCTCACAGAGTTCCTGCAGCAGAGCGGGAAAGTGCAGCTTCACAGGGAGACGGCGGTTAAACACATCGAGGCCTCGGCGTCGGGCTGGAAGGTTGGTGAGAAGACTGAACTCAGGTTTAACAGACATGAAACATTTTGATAAAGCTCTAACCTGAACCACAAAGTGGATAAAGATGGATGAAATGAAACAGACCAGCAGACAGGAGGAGATGGATTAGCTGCAGTTATGATGACGATGCTCTGGTCTGTGGTGAAAGGCAACATTCTCTGTTTTCTAATCCTCTGATGTGGTCATGAATGAAAAAAAAACATTTTAGATACAAGAGTGAAATAAGCTTCCTCTGTAAGAGCAGGAGCTCCATCATCTAGAAGAGCTTGGAATAAAGCTGCTCCTCATTAAAACCCAGTTAAAATCATTCAGATGTGTGATTAAGAGGGTTTCCAGCCTCGTCCTACTGGGAGGACATCCTAAACTTACTGGAGGGAGTCTGTACCCTCTCAGGTCTGGGAGAGTCTTGGATCCAGCAGGAGGAGATGAGGAGAGAGCTAAATAATAAAAAATAAATATTGATGAATTCTGTTAACAGTAATTATATAATTTCAGTAATTGGCAGTAATTCTATTAATCAGATCGAATGAGAGGAGTATTTCCTTTACTGCAAATAATAATAATAATAATAATAATAATAATAATAATAATAATAATAGTTAACTAAAGTGTTAAAAAGAATGTAATATCACCATCAGACTTGTTCTTATTTAGTGTATAATAATTATAATATAATTATGTATATTTTAGTACACAAGTTACATTTCATTCTAACTTTCTTGCTTACAATCTGTTTTGTTTTTTTAATTTTTTATGACAAAAATAAAATATATCTGAGGAAGGTGAATTGTTCTTGTGTCAAACTCAAGGCCTCAAAACAGTTTCTTATATCAATGTTAAACTTTAAATTTATGATTAAATGCAACAAAATAAACAAAATTAAAAATGTAATAATAACAACAACAACAACAACAATAGTCCTGCCCCCGAGATGTTGGCTGTAAGTAACTGAGCAATTTAGTTGGATAGTCTGAAAATAAGCTGCTTTAAAGTCAGCTTCCACCATAAACTACATCTCCCACAATGCATGTTGATCATCCATGGGAATTATCTGTCAGAAAACAGGAGAGTTCAGAACTCAAGATGGCAGCTATTCACTAGAAACTCATCAGTGAGTAAAACTTAGTTTTACTTTTAATATTATGTCTGTAGTATTTATTACTTAGTTCTGGTCAGAGTTTAAAAGATGAACACAGTTTAGTCAAAGTTAAACATGAAACGTCAAAGTTCATTACAAGTGGACCCTCAAGGGCCCTTATGTGGCCCTCGATGAAAGAGTTTGACCCCCGTTTTAATCCAATAAAAAACACTTTTAGAACGATCAACAAGACAAAAGCTGCTCTGCTTTAATCTAGTTTCCGTTTATGTTCAGGTCCATTTGGAGGACGGATTAATATCAGCTGACCACATTATTTCTGCGCTACCTGCTAAAGGTCAGTATGATGTCTGACATGAAGGCCTTCAGCTCCTCTAATAAAGATTATAAAGTTAAAAAACCAAACTTGTAAGCCTTTTAATTTTCCTGTTGTAAAATGTTGTATGAACTAGAATCCAGAAGGAAAGTGTTAGCAGACGTCACCTCTCTGTGTTCTCAGTTCTCTCCTGCGTTCTGCCCGACTCGTGGCAGACTCTCATCCAGCTGCTGCAGGACGTCTCAGCTGTGACGGTCGCTGTCGTTAATCTGGAATACGATGGTTCCATCCTCCCTGTCAAGGTAAGACTTACAACAAAAACGCAGTTCAGAGCCGTTCCAGTCCCATGTTTGTTGAGTAATAAAACTAATTATCTAACAGACACAATATAAGAAAACTAAAGGAGCAAAATGACTTCTCAGAGCTCACTGTTTAATTAAGTAAATATGATAAAAATATGATGCTGTTGTTCTGTGACTGATGGCATATTATATCTGACTGTGACCACAGCTGCCGCCCTGCAGCTCTGAAATAATCAGGACCAACATTAAACCAAAGTCCTGTAAATCACTGATTTATAAACTCCTGACAGAACAAAGCAGGACGTCTGAAACTGACTCTAGATCATAGTTTGAGTCCTCACCATTCTTTGTATATTTTTTTTTCTTGTGGTTAATTAGAATATATTTAAGTTTATTTATATGTTAAAGGGATCCCTGATTAGTTGTAACATTAGAATTTATTTGATAAACATTTATTTTAACTGTAAAATAATGACCGTAAAAACACTGTAGGCTGTTTCGTTTTGTAAATTTTTAAAATATATATTTTAACACGGACGGAGCCATTTTGTTTACACACAAAGCATTCTGGGTAAATGATGACGTGGATAGGTCCTCGGTGTGAGCGAGCTATATCCACCCTGAAGGTTAATCTTGGACAATATCTGATGATCGACTCTTTTAAATGAAACCAGAGAGCGTTGACAGAGAGGAGAAGGTAGAAGGTAGTTGAGGTTCTTCTCCCATGAAGCAGCTCTGTTGTCGTCCATCCATATTTTCAGTTCCAGGCTGAGTCATTTCTACCTTCTCCTCTCTGTCAACGCTCTCTGGTTTCATTTAAAAGAGTCGATCATCAGATATTGTCCAAGATTAACCTTCAGGGTGGATATAGCTCGCTCACACCGAGGACCTATCCACGTCAT
>NW_013953232.1:127401-133079 GCF_001266775.1 Austrofundulus limnaeus
ATGACGTGGATAGGTCCTCGGTGTGAGCGAGCTATATCCACCCTGAAGGTTAATCTTGGACAATATCTGATGATCGACTCTTTTAAATGAAACCAGAGAGCGTTGACAGAGAGGAGAAGGTAGAAATGACTCAGCCTGGAACTGAAAATATGGATGGACGACAACAGAGCTGCTTCATGGGAGAAGAACCTCAACTACCTTCTACCTTCTCCTCTCTGTCAACGCTCTCTGGTTTCATTTAAAAGAGCCGATCGTCAGATATTGTCCAAGATTAACCTTCAGGGTGGATATAGCTCGCTCATACTGAGGACCTATCTACGTCATCATTTACCCAGAATGCTTTGCATGTAAATAAAATGACCCCATCCATGTAATATATTTTTAAATTTTCATTTTAAAAATCATAAAACTAAACAGCCTACAGTATTTTTACAGTCTTTATTTTACAGTTAAAATAAATGTTTATTAAATAAAGTCTAATGTTTCAACTAATCAGGGATCCCTTTAAAGGATACTGCAATATTTACGAAACATAATTTGTGTATGTTATAGTAGTTTTGATATTTATCTTTAGAAATACAGTGAAAACCTTGCTGACCTGTTTGTTGTGTTGTCAGGGTTTTGGTCACCTGATTCCTTCATCAGAAGATCCAGGTGTGCTTGGAGTGGTCTATGATTCTGTCCCCTTTCCTGAGCACAACAGACCTAATGGAGAGACCACCAGACTGACGGTACACACACATACACGTTTGTATTGCTATCCTTATTAGGACCGTTCATTGACTTCAATTCATTTCCAGTTGCCTAAGCCTGACGCCTTACCCTGAACCTAACCTAAACTCAGTTCAGACCTTGGTCCTAAACCTAACCCAAAAATGTTCCACCATATTAGGCCTTGTCTTTGGTCCCCATAAGGATCTTGTATGTATACCAGAAACAGTCCTAAGAAGGTAGCAAATACAAGAACACACACACACTTTGCAACAGAGGTTCAGGTTTAGTGCGTTGTGGTCATTTGTGAGACCAGCTAATGTGTAGTTAGTATTTTAAAAACAAGTATTTAAATTAGTGGCATGTAGAACTCTGTGTTTGCATAAAAGATCTGCTAAACTTTAGAATAATATAATATAATATAATGTAATGTAATGTAATATAATGAGTGTCTGACTTGGTAAACAGCAGACACAGAGATGGTAGAGGACACTCACTACCTGAGGATCTGTTATTTATGATTCAGGTGGACCTTTATGATACTTTATAATCTGTAGGATTAGGGCATTAATTTGCAGGATAAAAGTTCATCATCCCAACTTTAACTCTTAAGGTGCCTTTAAAAGAACAATTACTGATGTTTTTTTTCACAATAAGGTTAAAGTTTCAGATTGTTCTTGTGGAAAAACAGGTACACCTCTTTATAACAGGATATTTCTCTTCCATCCTCACAGACAGGCTGGTCTGTTTCACCCTCAGCTAATTAACTGTGTCCTTTAATAATGAAAAACTTGTCAGAATCTGTTGTTTTTGTTCACCTGAGGATAGTTAGAATCAGTTCAGAACCAGATCAGCTCATGAGCATACAGAGTTTTACTGTTGTAAAGAGTTTATTGGTCGTGTGATTCTTCTCATTCCTGTCTTCAAGGTAATGATGGGCGGAGCTTGGTTCCAGGAAGTGTTTGGCGCTCCAGAAGCCGTGACAGCAGAGAGCCTTTTAGCGAGAGCCACTGAAGCAGTGAGCGGTCAGCTGGGAGTCACTGCAGCACCCAGCTGGAGTCACGTGGCTCTTCACAAGGTACAGCAACACGTTGTCATTGTTTATGTTTACAGGAAGCATCTTTCTGTACAAGCTATGAGAATAAAATATTTGCTGTCCTCCTCAGGACTGTATACCTCAGTATTATCTTGGACACTTTAAGAGGGTTGGTGAGTGTTCACTTTCACTTTTCATTTAAACTTTTATTTTCTCAAAGTGTTTGAGAAACAACTTTTAAAATAAATATTTTTTTTCCTCAGAGTCCATGCGAAGCTTTATAAGGAAAAATAATCTGTCGCTGTCCCTGATTGGTTCCTCGTATGATGGCGTCTCTGTGAATGATGTCATCTTTAGTGGACGAACAGCTGTGCAAGAGGTCCTGGCAGGTGGAGTTTGATGCTAAATCAAGACATTGATGCCTTCTTAAATGTTTAAATGAAAACTTCTGCAAACATTTGAAACCTTTGTTGCTTGTTCATAATAAAATATTCATCTAAACAAACTTTAGAGCCTCTCATCTTTAAAGTTTTTTTTTAAGTTTTGCTGTTTTTGAGACGGACGCTGAAGGCTAAAAATTTAATCAGGTTTGTTTTTCTGATCAACTCTTTTCTCTCCCAGAGGTTCTGCTGGGTGACGTTGCAGAAGTTTAACTGAATTTAAACTCAGATGTCTTAATAAAAAGAGGAGCTGAAGTCAGATGTTTTTATAGTGTTTAATAACTCTTATATCAGTACAGCTATAATTATCTCCCTGCAGGTTTAAGCACCAGAAAATAGTTAGTCCATTAATAAAAAGTAACTAAATAAAATCAATTTTATAAAATAAATGAAAATGCTTACATTTTAACTTGTATATAGTTACATTATTAAACTAACCTTTCCAACAGAAATTTAGTACTCCTTCTGTTTTAAACCTATTTTAGCTGGTTTAAGTATATTTAGGGGTTTTGTTTTATCGCTGATCTTACCTGAGCTGAAAACAGACATCTGTACTTAGTGCTGCTGAATACTTCCAGCTGAGATCACTGTTCAACCTCATTCCACTAAATAAAGACAAAAAAAGTTGTGTTTTATTTTATTTGTGAAATACAAAATCAACTGAAATATGTCCAAGTAACACAAGCCACAAAAACAAAAGTTGTTTATTACCATAAATTACATTTTAGTCACAAGCCTCAGAACTACTTGGAGTTTATCTCAAATAAAAGTCTAAAGATGAAAGTTTATTTTATTTGAGCATGGAAGATCCATAAAAACACAGAGTCTCCTGGTACCTGCTGCCCAAAGAGGTCCCACTCTACAAACCTGTGCAGCGATATAACAAGAACCAAACCAGCTGCACCCGGAAACTCAGAGCTGACACGGAGCATCACGAGGACGTGGTTAAAGTCAAAATAACACACACACACACACACACACACACACACCTCCTGGGGGTCGAACACTATCTGAGGCCAAGTTTCTTCTTCTCTTTCTGTTTCTTGCGAACCACTTCAATGTTGCGGTCCCTCCACATGCTCTTCCTCAGTTTGATGGGACGACTCCCGACATATTTCCCTGAGCAAACACAAAGAACACGCAGGACGATGTCAAACATGCAGGTAAAACAAACCCATAAGAACATTTAAGCCCCGCCTCCAAGGGCGTGTCTGTATGTGGTCCTGGGTGGTTTTGGACCAACTGGCCGCCCACGGTTATGCACGCACTTATAAACACCGCTGCAACAAATAAAGAAAATAAGGTCTGACTACCGGACAATAAAACCAGGACAGTTTAGTCTGATGATCCGCCCACAGAGTGAGGGACACACTGACCTGAACCACAGAGTGAAACTCGGCAATGGAGATGAGGCTTTAGAGTTGAAAAAAGGGGAAAAAAAACAACTTCCAGCAAAGTGAACAACACAAACCCCACAGAAAACAACTAACCATTCATCTCTCTCATGGCTCTGACGTAGTCGTTGGGATCTTTGAAGCTGACAAAACCATAACCTTTGGTTTTTCCAGTGCGTTTATCTCGAACCACCTGAAAAAACAAGAACACCCATCATCATTATTTTGTTGTTATTATTTTTATCATTAATCAAAGCAGGACGTATGCTCTGGTTATTTTGAAGGAGGCGGCGCATATGATGTTAGACGTACTGAATCACTTCCTGTTTTCTTCAATGGCAGTAGACGAGTTGTTTCCCAGGGTTTTGGATTTATTTTTGCTTTAAATCATCTTACATCATGTGAAAAATAATGTTTTCATCCAAACAACAAATCTGCTAGATCCCACACCAACCAGACTCAAACTGTATTGTACGCATGTAAATACGGTATATGATCTTAATTCAGGAGCTCTGGAAAATTACAAACTTGTATCCTATTTCCTATTCATCTCACATATTCTTAGGAAAGTAGTTGCATTAAATGTGTGAACATCTGGACAGATATAGGTTTTAATCAGGGTTTAGAGCTCAGTCAGAGCTCACGTTTCACCTTTCAGAGCACAGAGCATAAAATGAAACATTAAAATTATATTTAAGTCCGTCCCTCCGTTTTCTGCCGCTTATCCGGGATCGGGTCGCAGGGGCAGCAGCATAAGCAAAGAGACCCAGACTTCCCTCTCCCCAGCCATTTGGGCCAGCTCATATGGGGGAATCCCAAGGTGTTCCCAGGCCAGCCGAGAAGCATAGTCCCTACAGCGTGTCCTGGGTCTTCCTCTGGGCCTCCTCCCAGTGGGACATGCCTGGAACACCTCACCAGGGAGGCGTCCAGGAGGCAACCTAACCAGATGCCCGAGCCACCTCAACTGGCTCCTCTAGACGTGGAGGAGCAGCGGCTCTACTCAGAGTCCCTCCCGGATGACCAAGCTTCTCACCCTATCTCTAAGGGAGAGCCCAGATACTCTGCGAAGGAAACTCATTTCGGCCGCTCGTATCCGCAGTCTCGTTCTTTCAGTCACTACCCAAAGCTTGTGACCATAGATGAAGGTAGGAACATAGACCGATTGGTAAATCGAAAGCTTTGCCTTCTGGCTCAGCTCTCACTTCACCACGACAGACCGGTACAGCGCCCGCATCACTGCAGACGCAGCACCAATCCGCCTGTCGCTCTCCCGCTCCATTCTTCCCTCATTCGTGAACAAGACCCCGAGATACTTAAACTCCTCCACTTGGGGCAGGACCTCCTCCCCAAATCTGAAAAGGCACCCTACACTTTTCCAGCTCAAGACCATGGTCTCAGATTTGGAGACACTGATCCTCATCCCGGCCACTTCACACTCAGCTGCGAACCGCTCCAGTGAGAGCTGAAGACCATGATCTGATGAAGCCAATCGGACCACATCATCTGCAAAAAGCAGCTGTGGTGGGGCGGCTGTGGTGTGGTGGTAGAGCAGCCGGCTTGGGACCTGAAAGTCTTAGGTTCGACTCCCCGCCATACCCACATGTCGTGGTGTCCTTGAGCAAGACACCTAACCCTCACTGCTCCCCGGGCGCCTCACATGGCTGCCCGCTGCTCCACTTGGGTGTGGATGGGTTAAATGCAGAGCACAATTTCGTCATTGTGTGGAAACATACACTGATGACAAATAAAGCACCTTTACCTTACCTTTACCAAAAAGACCCAATAGTCCTCCTTCTTCAGCCTGATAGCATCCCTCACTCCCGGTGTCCACCAGCGGGTTCGAGGGTTGCTGCCACAACAGGCACCGACAACCTTACTGCCACAGCTCAGGTAAGCCGCCTCGACAATGGAGGCACGGAACACGGCCCACTCTGACTCAATGTCCCCCACCTCCCTCGGAACGTGTTCGAAGTTCCCCCAGAGTTTTGAGTTGAAGCTCCGCCTGATGGGAGACTGACAGACATTCCTAGCAGACCCTCACTACACGTTTGGGTCTGCCAGGTCTGACCGGCATCCTCCCCCACCAACGGAGCCAAC
>NW_013953232.1:135034-136240 GCF_001266775.1 Austrofundulus limnaeus
GGTTGAGCTGGTGCACTACATACATACGTCATGGCCAGACATTAATGATTGGGTAAAATCAGATCCAATCATTTTAAACTTCAACAGAGGCCACGCCTCCAACAAGCAATCGTTACTCAATAGTCGAGAGTTCAGACCCTCTGAAGCAAAGCGTAGACCAAGGGTCTGGTTTTTACCATGCTAGAATAACACACAAGCTGCTTGTAAAATCAAAATAATAAATTCCCTGATCAATCTTCATCACTTAGTGCAAAGAGACCTTTGTTGTTTATTTGTTGTTTTAAGTCAAGTGTTAACTTCTGACCTGATTCCCACTCCAACAGGCTGGCATCCTCCCAGGTGGTCCCTGCTGCAGTACGGATACATTTCTTCACCTTCTCATTCTTCCCTTTCTTTTTGTCCTCTATTGAACTTTCCACGGGCTGGAAAACACACACACACACACTTCAGTTTTTTATGAATGGATCTGATCTCTGGTTAGGTATTGACAGGTCAGAGCTGTTCAGAAACTAGAAATGAGAAAGCAGAAAAGGCAGTTTTGCTGGATCTCTAACTTAAAGGCTTCACATGTTGCACATGTGCAAAATAACTTGTGACAACACTGCTGAGCCTTCTGTAATTTCTGATCCCCCTCTCGCTGCCCTTATCCTTTTTNGCGTTAGGATTTTCATGTAAATATACGCCCGATTTATGGCCCCAGAGGCCAACCACTGATAAAGCCCCCCTTGTCGAGGACGCACCCTTCAGCACCTGTATGCAGCAGGATCAAATGACAAGAAAGCGCTTTTCGGACCACTAATCCAGAACAGCTTCACATCCAGTCTTGATGTCACTCATCACAAAGGCAAAAATGACTGTCGGGTGTGATTCACTGTGACATATAATCAACACCTGTCACCAGGCGGTCGGGCCTTCGAGCTTATGGCTTGGATCATGAAGAGGCAGGGAAAAAAACGTTTTTTTGTGGTTTTATCATAGCCTAGCTACCATATTTTCATCGTGCGATGAGTGAAATATTCTGTTTGGCAAATTCTAGGACACTAACGCAATGCTCTAACCAACCAAGGCCACGGCTCACAAACAGAGGTCGCGTTAACGGAATATTTTCCGTGTTTGGCCGGTGGTTTTTTTTTGTTTTTACACGGTGACTGAAAAATCTGAAGGCTGTCCGTCATTTTGACAGATTGCAATTAACACCCCTGACCT
>NW_013953232.1:137017-137927 GCF_001266775.1 Austrofundulus limnaeus
TTTTCCCATTTTCTCTTTATATATTCTGTATTCTCTTGTTTAGATAGCTGTATGGCGTTATATAATTTAGAAATAATTTTGCTGTCTGATCTGGGCTTAATTAGTGATAGAAATACCCCCATGAAACTTGAATCACTTTTTCTCAAAACCTCTTTAACATTTTTAGTAAAATAATGTCTCACCTGCAGGTACCTAAAAAAATCATCTTTTTCCAGTCCATGATCCTTCTGCAAGGTTTCAAAACTCTTAAATATCCCTTTGTGAGCGAATGAATAATAGGTAGTTAATCCTTTTGAGATCCATAACTTGAATCTGTTATCAATTCTATTTGGTGCAAAATCTGAATCATAGGCACACCACCTCATAATTTTGGATGAATCTCCTATTCTGCAAATTTTTGTCAATTCCTGCCAGGACTTAAGAAAGTTACCAGTTATGGAATCTTCTGGGATCTGCTGTTCTTCCTGTAACTTATAATCACTAAGTAGGGCTGTTATTGGGATTCCTTTTATTGCCGTTCCTTCTATTTCCTTCCATGCTGCAGTGTATGATGGTGAACACAGGCAGATTAGAGGTCTTAGCTGGGCTGCATGGTAGTATTCCTGTAAACAGGGAAGCCCCATTCCACCCTTTTCTTTTTTTAGTTGCAGAGTTTTAAACTTAATTCTAGCCTTTTTACCCTGCCACAAATACCTCGCTATTAATCGGTCCCATTCTAAAAACTGTTTAGGTGGGATTCTGACTGGTAGACATTGAAATAAATACAGCAACTGTGGAAGGATAGTCATCCTGATAGATTCTATCCTGGAGCTCAAACTTAAAAAGGGAATAACATTCCACCTATGTAGATCTGATTTTATTTTCAAATTTAGTGGGCCATAATTGATCTCATAGGGAAACAACCAAATAT
>NW_013953232.1:138927-139812 GCF_001266775.1 Austrofundulus limnaeus
TCAGTAATCTTTGGAAGATTGATCTTTCCCAGAAAAGCATCGATCTGATTATCGCTGCTTGTCTGTAATTGGGAATATAGTGTTTTATAATATTTTTGAAAACAGTTTTTGATTATCTCTGGATTAGTTTCTATTTCCTTTGTTACATTGTTTCTTATTTTATGTATAGTCCTGCAGGCTTGTTGTTTTCTTAACTTATATGATAAAAGTTTCAGGGATTTCCCACCTACCTCATAGTATTGTTGCTTTATAAAAAGAAGTTTTTTTTGGATTTCCTGAATATTTATTTCTTCTATGTCTTTTTTTAGTTTAATAATCTTATATTTGGTGTTATCATCTTTGGGAAACTTTGCATGTTCACTCTGTAATCTTTTCAAATCCTTTTCTAACTCCTGGAGTTTTTTTTCTCTGATTTTCTTCTCATATGAGGTTATGGATATAATTTTACCCCTAATCACTGCTTTTAATGCATCCCAGATTATAGGAGGAGTTACTTCCTCGTTATCGTTATTTTCTAAATATAAATTAATTTCCCGTTTTAGTTTATCTCTAATGACCGATTTGTTCAGAATGTTAGAGTTCAGTCTCCACAAAGTGGACCTCTTCTTATTATTCAGGCAGATTGAGATGTAAATGGGACCATGATCTGAAAGAGTATTGGGACCTATTTCACAACTTTCTACCCTAGAAAAATCTCCCTTGAACATAAAGAAGTAATCTATGCGGGAATAGACGTTGTGAGCATGAGAGTAGTGCGAATAATCTCGACTCTTCGGGTTTCTTTCTCTCCAAACATCCACAACTCCCACCTCCCTCATCCAGGTATTTAATCTTCTCCCAATGTTTTTTGCGTCAGGTTTCCCATTTGATGAGTCAGTTTTCGGA
>NW_013953232.1:140812-142605 GCF_001266775.1 Austrofundulus limnaeus
CTCCAGATCCGTCAATTTATCCTCCAGCTTAGCGTGTAGCTTTAGCATAGCCGTAATGACCTCCTCCGTATTTAGGATCCTTTCTTCTGCCTTCTCCATACGCCCCTCCACCTCCTCCATCCTGGTGTTCACCTTCGCGATTTCTTCTTTTATCATCTCAAAATGTTCTTTATTTTCTTGGCGAAACCCTTTTAGTTCTTGCAAGATCAGTTCGGTGTCGGTCATCCTTAGACGCTGCTCCTCGTGGTTTGTTAGCTTCAATCCGCTAGCTGCCAATTGTTGCGTCTCTTCTCTCTCGCTCACCTGATTTCTGTTGGCGTTTATTTCTCGTAGTGGTACAGTATGATCATACCCACCCTTTTAAGTTATTATATTGGTATATTTGCTTGAGTTATAAGGGGGGAATTTCTCTAATTATTCCGGTTCAACCAGGAGCTCTCTCTCTATGCGACCATCGTGATGGTGGTCCGATCCGGAAGTCGCCCTTATCCTTTTTAATGCTTCTGCTTTTAGACTCAGATGTAAGCTGATAGCTGCAGGTCTGTGTGGAGGATGCACACACCCTCTTCAATATGTTCAATAAAAACAGAGGAAAATATTCCATCATCCTGCCCAATAATCCCACTGACTTCAAACGTTCCCAGCCCACTGACTTCCAGGATGGAGCAGAGAGACACCTACGGTCACCTCGATGTGGGGGGGGCTCGGGCTCGGGCATGCTTGGACCAATGACAGAGCTCTCCTCGCTCTCCTTCTTGTCGAGCAGACCTGCTGCCATCACTGCAGCCTGCTGCTTTGCAACCCGCGCTGCCAGCTCCTCCTGGAAGAGACACGCGACACGCTCGCATCAGCTCAGAAACTTGTCGTGTGAAGCCACAATAAAGACTTTAAGAGAATAATGTGAATATATTAGAGAAAGATACGATGAGAAAAACGCAGATACCATTCTAGCTTGTCTCTGAGCCTGATAGTCAGGTTTTTTATGGGCAACAGTCACAGGAAGAGCAGAGTACACAGTTGGAGCTGCCTGGATGATTGAAGGTGTCGGCTTGATCGGCAGTCTTGAAGACGTAGACGACCCCATTGGGACAATATCACCAACCTACAACACATTCAGTGCACACGAGAAAATAGGATATTTCTTGTAGAAATTAATGTCACCATAAGGAGCTAATACACCACTCCTCACAGACACGTGGTTTAATGAATGTTTCCTGCTCCAGCTCTCACCTGAGGAGAAGCTGCCATGTGCTGCATGGGCTGAGAGGACGCCTGAAGAATTGGGCTCGGCAGGGACGGAGGGACCATCATGGGGGGAGGAGGGGGAGGCCGTGGTAACGGGGGTGCAACTGGAAGACTGCGCATCACTGGTATCCTCGGACCACCTGTTGAGAAAAAAAAACTTTTAAAGAATACTTCATGTTAGGTTAGTTAGTAAATTTACATTGTCTTTAAGTGTGAGTCAGAGTGGGAATGATTGATTGTCTTTATGTGGACCTGTCCAGGGTCTAACCCTAACCCCCCTCGCACAGTGACTGACCCCCCCAACCCCCGGACAGTTAAATGAGTAAAGCAGTAAGGAGCCTACCAGGTCTTTGTAAGATATGTGGAACAAAGGCTGGTCGCATGATGGGGGGCGGCGGGGGGCGAACCTGAGGAACTTTGGAAACAAAAAAAGTGACACAATGAGAGGAAAACACACTTTAATTTTATTTTTATTTTTTTTAACCAAGAATGTCATATTTTACACTTCTATAGCTGCATATTGACCTGTATTTATTCATGTTTTTTTT
>NW_013953232.1:147079-147849 GCF_001266775.1 Austrofundulus limnaeus
GTTTGTTTGTTTGTTTGTTTGTTTGTTTGTTTTAAACCAAGCTTTAAAACAAATATAACCTGAAGCATTTCATTTCGTGTTGTTTACAGCTGCTCTTCATACTTTTGGCCACAAGATGGCGCCAAAACACTGTGTTGAAAAGCTTTGATTGCAGAACCCCTTTTCAAAACCAGCTTTAGTGCTTCAGAAAAGCTTAATTGACTCATCTTTGAACCCAGTGAGCAGGCAAAACTCAAAGATCAAACACAAATATTAATTTCTTAAAAATAAATAGTGATGTGGCAGCGCTATATTTAAGTTTCCAAGAACACACAGACACAGGGAGTAACAAACATTAACGAGGTGTAACGAGCCACACCTGGGCAGAAACAACAAGGATCAGTTAAGTGTGGGCGGGGCCAGAGCAGAAACAGACAGGAGGAGCTGAACAGAATAAAAACACAGGGAGTCCCAGAAATCAGAAAACCAGAAGACAGAACCAAGAAGAGTAATCAAAACCATTCACAGAACAGATTACACACATCCACACAGACCATGACAGGACCCCCACCTCAAGGGACGGCTCTCAATGTCCCAAGACAAAACCAGACTAGGACAAGAAGAGGGGAACAGGACAAAGGACCAGAGACACAACAGCAAACTGACAGGGCAGACAAAAGGACTAAAAAAGAAAGAAAGAAAAAAAAAAAAACCAAACTAACAAAGCAGGCCTGGGAGCAGATCAACAACTTATCCTGAGGAGGTGCAGCAGCCAGCATGGAGGCTGTCAG
>NW_013953232.1:148849-149075 GCF_001266775.1 Austrofundulus limnaeus
AAATTATTTATTTTGTATGTGAACAATTTGTTAAATGTATCAGATCTTTTTGGGTGTGTTCTACTTGCTGATGATACAACCTTCATTTGTTCCAGTAATATTGAACAAATGTTGGACATGATACAGACAGTTTATGAAAATACAAGGTTGGTTTCAACTTAATAAATTATCATTAAACTCGGATAAGACCAATTATATCATTTTCTGTAACAATAAGAGAACTATA
>NW_013953232.1:149226-149802 GCF_001266775.1 Austrofundulus limnaeus
GTCTGTAAGTGTTTGTCCCAATAATCGGTCGCACTAAAGGAACAGCCAAAGCTACAGGAACAGGCTCCATCACAGGACTTCCTGCTACCTGGACCGGACCACCAAGAACCTCCTGTTCAAAGCTGCAGGAGAAAAGACAATGACGCAACGGAACCAGAAAATATCTGCTGCCAGCGGCTCATTCTGGTCACCAACACATCCGTGTCTCGCAGTCTCTGACGACCACGTTAATGAGAGGCAGACAGAAACACAGCCTGAAAAGTAAACCTCAGGTCAGGTCACTATTCAAACAGCAGAAGTCTCAGATGGTCCCAAGTGAACATTTTTGTTTCTACATTGTTTTATGTGAGAGATGTATTTCCAGTTCAGAAGAGTACATTCTGAGCTATAAGCTAGCCAAACTTGTGATAGCCTGGCTGTGTACTCACTGCAGGAAACTGGAAATAAAACATTAAGTCTTATAGCAGGGAGAGACACTGGGTTAAAATAAGACTAAAATCCTTATGTTTTGAAAATACTAAAAGGTTAGAACGATGTGTAAAATGTAAATAAAACAGAATGCAAAGATTTGCAAAG
>NW_013953232.1:150488-151645 GCF_001266775.1 Austrofundulus limnaeus
AATCTAAGCAACCTCCATACACCTGAAAAAGGTCCACTTTTTCTAAAAAAGAACCCCCCACACACACACACACACACACACACAAAATCCTGGCTACGCCTATACCTCAAGGGACGGCTCTCAATGTCCCAAGACAAAACCAGACTAGGACAAGAGACACAACAGCAAACTGACAGGGCAGACAAAAGGACAAAAACAAACTGACAAAGCAGGCCTGGGAGCAGATCAACAACTTATCCTGAGGAGGTGCAGCAGCCAGCATGGAGGCTGTCAGAGGCTCTTGACATTGGACACGGACCTTCGGCTAAAGCAGGTGAAGAGGTCAGATTGATTAGTCAGGCCCTGAAAGTGACTAGACGTTTATTAATAAAACTTTTTCCTGCTTGCAGTACTCAAGGCAGAAAAAATATGTTTCACTGAAAAAGTCACTCTATAACACTGACAGAGATTGGGGAAAAAAAAACACTGCCAGACAGCCTGGGGCATATAAAACACAAATCAGTGTGTCCTGATCCCTACCCAAGCAGGGATGAAAACTATTTCTTTATTTTTTTAATAAACGGCCATATTTATGAAACGTTTACATTAACTTGACCTCACTACATTTACATTTCAGATATCTGGAATTGCATTATGACTAGACATATTAGTTATTTCAGATATCTCCATTTATAGTTTGACTAGGCAAAATACCTATTTAAGATATTTGTAATTAAATTCTGACCAGTATAAATGATGTCAGATACTATTAAGTTGTATGGAGGCTCCAAATCAAGATATCTCAAATTACATCATTATACTAGAGATCTTCAATGTGTTTTTAGATATAATGTAAGACTCAACTATACTAGTAATTTACTGCTGTCCATCATCGTTGTGTGTTCAAAAGCCCTGACTGATACCTTCATGGTTCTTCATGTTTNTGGCTTCACAGTTAGCCTAACAAATAAGCAACCACGTTTTACAAAGCTACAGGCTTTTGGGAAGGAAAAGGCCTCAGATAGGCGTTTTCCTTAGAATGCTGTTTAATTTTTATGTTTGAATTAATAGGTGAGGCCTTGCTTTCACACTTTAAGGTGTTTTTTTTATTTAATAGAAGGTTTATATATTATTTCTTTATAAAAGATATAAATACTATGTTTTCCCAACTTCTTCAC
>NW_013953232.1:152645-152884 GCF_001266775.1 Austrofundulus limnaeus
GTGACAGAAATAAAAAAAATGTCTGTAATAATTATGTTAAAAGCACTTCACTGTCAACAAACAAAACTAGTAGTTTCAGATCCAAGTTATTTATTTTGTATGTGAACGATTTGTTAAATGTATCAGATCTTTTTGGGTGTGTTCTACTTGCTGATGATACAACCTTCATTTGTTCCAGTAATGATATTGAACAAATGTTGGACATGATACAGACAGTTTATGAAAATACAAGGTTGGTT
>NW_013953232.1:156091-156754 GCF_001266775.1 Austrofundulus limnaeus
ACCTTGGGTTCGTACGAGCCTGAAGGAGCGATCCATTTTAATCCAGGGAATAAGATTGTAGAACAGCATGGAAGATGAGGATTCTGTACTTAGTTGATTTGTGTTACAAATGAAATGAATAAAGAACTACTAGTAGTTCTTACTTTCTGCATGGGGACCTGTGGCTGGGATGCTGTGTGTTGCTGAGGGTTGCAATGCAATGTTGGCTGAGTACAATGCATGATTTCTTAAATATTATCTTTACATCACAGTTGAATAATACTAATAATATGTGTATCAAATAACACTGAAGGTGCATTCTGAACTATCATGTCTCATTTTAACTAACGTAGTCTACATCATTACTGCCACGATACAACCAAAACACTACATTGATTGATGAAATAAACTAATCAGTGAACATCAATCATAAAATTTATTGAGATTTAATACAAACATTAAATAAATCTTTATTCAACTTGTTACTAAGTTAAAATAAAGAAAAGTAATTCCATGCTGTAAAACATATTACTGTTAAGCCAGCCTGGCATTGGGGTAGACGATGTTGTCATACATCTGATACATCATTCTCTCTCTCACCTGGACACCAGCAGGAGACTGTAAGGATCACTTTTTTGATCTCTCCAGAGCCTTCAGCACAATCTGACCTACAGTCCTGAGGGA
>NW_013953233.1:0-1368 GCF_001266775.1 Austrofundulus limnaeus
TGTTACAGGTGTGTATGTTACAGGTGTGTGTTACAGGTGTGCATGTTACAGGTGTGTGTGTTACAGGTGTGTATGTTACAGGTGTGTAAGTTACAGATGTGTGTCACAGGTGTGTATGTTACAGGTGTGTATGTTACAGGTGTGTGTTACAGGTGTGCATGTTACAGGTGTGTGTTACAGGTGTGCATGTTACAGGTGTGTAAGTTACAGATGTGTGTCACAGGTGTGTATGTTACAGGTGTGTATGTTACAGGTGTGTGTTACAGGTGTGTGTTACAGGCGTATGTTACAGGTGTGCATGCTACAGGTGTGTGTGTTACAGGTGTGCATGTTACAGGTGTGTGTGTTACAGGTGTGTATGTTACAGTTGTGTGTTACAGGTGTATGTTACAGGTGTGCATGTTACAGGTGTGTGTGTGTTACAGGTGTGTGTGTTACAGGTGTATGTTATCGGTGTGCATGTTACAGGTGTGTGTGTTACAGGTGTGTATGTTACAGTTGTGTGTTACAGGTGTATGTTACAGGTGTGCATGTTACAGGTGTGTGCATGTTACAGGTGTGTGTGTTACAGGTGTATGTTATCGGTGTGCATGTTACAGGTGTGTGTGTTACAGGTGTGTGTTTTACAGGTGTGTGTGTTACAGGTGTGTATGTTACAGGTGTATGTGTTACAGGTGTGTGCTACCTGCAGACAAACAGCTAAGCTCCTCCTCTTTCAGTCCATAGCTGGACGTCAGGCTGTAAAACACAAACATGGAAACAAGAGACATAAACAGAAACCAGTGAGCTGCAAGTTTACTTTACTTTAGTTTAGCTAATATAAGTTAATTAATTAATGAACTTTAATTTAGCATTGTTCAGTTTGGTTTAGTTTAGTTTAGTTTAGTTTAGTTTAGTTTAGTTTAGTTTAGTTTAGTTTAGTTTAACTTAGATGACTTATCCGGGGTCAGGTCTCAGGGGCAGCAGTCTAAGCAGAGACCCAGACTTCCCTCTCTCCAGACACTTGGACCAGCTCCTCTGGGTCTCTTCCCAGTGGGACGTGTCCAGAACACCTCACCAGGGAGGAGTCCAGGAGGCATCCTAACCAGATGAACCACCTCAACTGGCTCCTCTGGACGTGGAGGAGCAGCGGCTCTACTCTGAGTCCCTCCTGGATGACTGAGCTTCTCAGCTTATCTCTAAGGGAGAGCCCAGACACCCTGCAGAGGAAACTCATTTCAGCCGTTCAACACATTTTGTGAACAAGACCCTGAGAAACTTAAACTCCTCCACTTGGGGCAGGACCTCCTCCCTGACCTGGAGAAGGCACCCTACCCTTTTCCGGCTCAAGACCATGGTCTGGGATTTGGAGGCACTGATCCTCATCCC
>NW_013953233.1:1754-4344 GCF_001266775.1 Austrofundulus limnaeus
TAGAAATTCTGTCCAGAAAAGTTATGAACAGAATCGGTGACAAAGGACAACCTTGGTGGAGTCCAACTCTCACCTGAAATGAGCCCATCTTACTACAAGCAATGTGAACCAAACTCTGGCACCGGTCCTACAGGGACCTAACAGCCTGTATCAATGGGCCCATACTCCCAGAGTACCCCCCCTCCCCACCACCACCACAACCAACAGGAGTCCCTGAGGTACATGGCTGAACTTCTTCTCCAAGTCCACAAAACACATGTAGACTGGTTGGACTCCCATGACCCCTCCAGGAACCTGCTGAGGGTGTAAAACTGGTCCAGTTTTCCAGGACCAGGACCAAAACCACACTGCTCTTCCTGAATCTGAGATTCGACTATCTGATGGACCCTCCTCTCCAGGACCCCTGAATAGACCTTACCAGGGAGGCTCAGTAGTGTGATCCCCTACAGTTGGAACACACTCTGCGGGCCCCATTTTTAAACAGGAGGACCACCACCCCGGTCTGCCAATCCACCTCGGTGACCTCAGCACCAGAGATTGGAGAGTCAGACCCAGGGTCCTCAGGCTCTGCTTCCTCATGGGAAGATGTGTCGGTGGGATTGAGGAGGTCTTTGAAGTATTCTGCCCACCGACCCACAACATCCTGAGTTGAGGTCAGCAGAGCACCATCCCCACCAAAAACAGTGTTGGTGGTGAACCACTTTCCCACCCCGAGACGCTGGATGGTGGACCAGAATCACCTCGAAGCCATATGGAAGTCGTTTTCCATGGCCTCTCTGAAATCCTCCAACATCCAAGTTTTTGCCTCAGCGACCACCTGAGCTGCAATCCACTTGGACTGTCGATACCTATCAGCTGCTTCCAGAGTCCCACAGGCCAAAAAGACCTGATAGGACTCCTTCTTCAGCCTGACAGCATCCCTCATCGCTGGTGTCCACCAGCAGGTTCAAGGGTTGAGTTTAGCTAAGTTAGGAAATTTAGCTTAGCTTATTTAGTTTAGCTTAGTGTAATTTAGCTTAGCTTTCTTAGTTTAGCTACGTTAGTTTGGCTTAGTTTAGTTTAGCTTAGTTTAATTAGTTTAGCTATGTTTAATTTGTTATTTTAGCTTAGCTTAGAACATTTTGTTAATTTAGCTATTAGTTATTTTGGCTTAGCTTACTTAGTTTAGCCACATTAGTTAGTTAACTTAGCTTAGTGTGACTTACTTTAGCTCAGTTTAGTTTATCTTAGCTGTATTCTACCTGATTAGCTCCTCCCTCTCTTACCTGCTGTCTTGTGATTGGCTGCTGAACTCAGGTGAGCTTGGTGTTTCCATGTGGAGGCAGTAGTTGTGGTCAGCTGGTTTCTGCTCGTGGTTGAAGTCCTCGTTGTTTGTGTTGTTGATGTGTGGATGGCGGTGGGCGGAGCCAGGGGAAACAGAAGGACAGCGCGTCAGCTTCAGACTCCTCTGGGGTTTCCAGGGCCAGTCTGCAGAGTCGAGCTCAGACTGAAACTTCACCTCCAGCTTCTTCACGAAACTGGTTGAAGTGCCGATGCCGTTCAGCTCCAGCGGCTGCATCCAGTCCCCCTCTGGCCACGGGTCACGTGACCTGATCCTCTTGCTCCGCCTCCTGCCCTCCATCGTCTTCAGCTGACTGGACGAAAGACGGACGACAACGATGACGCACTCCTTGATGTCAGGGAACTTCCGCCTCCAGCCCTCCTCCTCCTGCTTCCAGGTAACCACCGCATCTTTCCTGATTGGTTTACGGTTTGGATGGAGCTCCGCCCCCTCAGGATGTTCTGTTAGTTCTGCTGAACAAGCAAAGCTGATTGAAAACCTTTTAACAGTTCATAAATAAAGAGCAAAAAATAAAACGAACGATAAATAAAAACTGAAGAAGTTCTGATGTTCGGTAGGACTAAACCTAACCTTACCTGTCATCTCAAGCTCCGCCCCCAGATGGAGTTCGTCCAGAATGTCCTCATCCATCTCTGAATTTGAAGAAGCCCCGCCCTCTTCGCTACCATGGCCAGTGGCAGTGTGTTCTGCAGCGAGTGGGCGTGGCCTCAGGGGCCATCTTGTTTGTTGTTAACGAGGATCATCCTGAAGGAAAATCAGGTTTAACCTCACCTGACAAGGTCAAAGGTCAAGATTCCTTAATGTCTGTTACCATGGAGACAGGACCTACCTGTCCCTCAGACCCAGGACCTACCTGACCCTGAGACAGAGACCTACCTGTCCCTGAGACAGGACCAACCTGTCCCTCAGACTCAGGACCAACCTGTACCTCAGACTCAGGACCTACCTGTCCCTCAGACCCAGGACCAACCTGTACCTCAGACCCAGGACCTACCTGTCCCTCAGACCCAGGACCTACCTGTCCCTCAGACTCAGGACCAACCTGTCCCTCAGACTCAGGACCAACCTGTACCTCAGACTCAGGACCTACCTGTCCCTCAGACCCAGGACCTACCTGTCCCTCAGACCCAGGACCAACCTGTACCTCAGACCCAGGACCTACCTGTCCCTCAGACCCAGGACCTACCTGTCCCTCAGACTTTGGACCTACCTGACCCTGAGACAGAGACCTACCTGTCCCTCAGACTC
>NW_013953233.1:5184-7280 GCF_001266775.1 Austrofundulus limnaeus
CCTCAGACTCAGGACCAACCTGTCCCTCAGACTCAGGACCAACCTGTCCCTCAGACCCAGGACCAACCTGTCCCTCAGACTCTGGACCTACCTGTCCCTCAGACCCAGGACCAACCTGTCCCTCAGACCCAGGACCAACCTGTCCCTCAGACTCTGGACCTACCTGTCCCTCAGACCCAGGACCAACCTGTCCCTTAGACTTTGGACCTACCTGTCCCTCAGACCCAGGACCAACCTGTACCTCAGACTCAGGACCAACCTGTCCCTTAGACTTTGGACCTACCTGTCCCTCAGACCCAGGACCAACCTGACCCTCAGACTCAGGACCAAACCAGACTGAACTCCAGTTCAACTTCCGGTGCTGACACTTCCGGTGTGACGTCATACAGCACCGCAGCGCAAAGCACGCTGGGATGTGTAGTCGTCTGTTCGGTGCAGCAGTCGGTACGTGGGACCAGAACCAGCAGCCGAACGGACCACCTGGACCAGCAGAACCCCCCTGAACGCGCGAGCTACCTGCACACACGCGCGCACGTGCACGGGCGCGCTCTCATTCACATGCAGACCGGAGCCGACATGTTTTGCTGGGGGGTCCGGAGCCCCTCCGCGGTGGTCTGTGGTTCGTCCTGCGGCCTGTGGGGCTCAGGTGGCGGGTCGTGTGCTCACCTGTGCACGGCCTCACCTGCGGCGCGCACGCGCTTCATTTAACCTGTAGAATAAGCAGAACTGAAGCAGTTTTTGCGTGTCTTACCACTCAGAGACCCCTGCTCGTCCTCTGCTCCACTGCTGCCTTCAGGGTCCTCTCAGAGGGGCGGAATTCACATGCACACCACGCAGAGCCGGACATTTCCTTTAAGACTTCTACAATAAATACATGATCTGATTACTAACTCTAAACCTTTATTTTCATTAGTCTGAAGACCTGATTTGTTTTCAAACGTGTTTTAAATCAGACAAAACCATCTACCTGAGGGTTAAACAGTCAGGTTATTAAATGCTCAGTCACATGAACCCATTTATTAAAATGGCCGCCCTTTTAGACAACATGCTGACCTGTTTTCACTAAAACACATTTTGCTCAGTAATTCACGTGGGTTTCACAACGATCAGCACAGGTAACAAGTTTGAAACACAATTAAAGCACAAGTGTCTCAACTTAAACACAACAACTCTAAATGGATCACACACGTGTCTAATGATGTGAACAAACCAATAAAACCAGTGCAAGGAGAACTGGTTGTTGAAGTTTCACTATGGAGAGAAACAATCAGAGAGGGGGTCTGAGAGTAAGAGGGGGTGGAACAGGTGGGATAAGACAAAGAACAATTGTTTCAGATGAAATACGAGCTGCTGTCATCGATCATGTTTGAGTCCACAGACTGACAATGACAGAAGCAGGACTTCAAGTTCAGCCCAACCTAAGTCCACCAAAGTCCAAAGTTTCAGAGAGAACAGGTAACTGCTTTGTTCCTAACTGGCATATTTACAAAATGACTCCATGTGGTTCTGTAAAATGGTATTTCGTTATAGAACTGAATTTTCCTTTATACGTTATAGGCCTAGTACTACATGTAGTATTTCGTAATTGCATGTTTGTTTGTTTTTTTGTAGAATTGCAAGACTGCCACATCATGGAGGGAGGACATCTATGTTGTCTCCACACCAAGAGATCCTCATTGTTGACATGGTCCATCAGAACAAACAGAAAATCATTGAGGACCATGTGAGGTCTGAAGGCATCGACAGTGTTTCCACCATTCATCGTGTCCTAAAACCCAACAGTATGAGGATGAAGCAACTGTAGAGTACCCTTTGACCCTAATTCAGAGAGGGTCAAGGAGCAAAGATTCCAGTTCAATTCAATTTATTCATATATCTCCAAGTCCCAACACACGTTGTCTCAGGACACTGTAGATAAAAAGAACAATGTAAAGAAGAAAGCAGCAGATTGTGTTGAATCACTTCATCACAGTCTCCCATCCTGAGCAAACGGTGGAGAGGAAAAACTCCCTGCTAATCAGGAAGAAAGCTCCAGCAGAACCAGGCTCAGGACAGGAGACCTGTCAGTATTTGTCAGTATATGTCAGTATATGTCA
>NW_013953233.1:7809-9464 GCF_001266775.1 Austrofundulus limnaeus
CCTTCCAACTCTCATTAAAACTCTAGCAGCAGCATTTTGGATCAACTGAAGACTTCTTAAAGAGGTTTTTAGATGTCCAGATAATAAAGAATTACAGTAAATACAGGTAGGTGTTCAATACTGCAGTCTACTCTACAGCATAAATATGTCTTTCTGTACTACTTACAAAACTACAGGTATTTTTTCAGTGTTTCAACTGGATTCCTTAGAAGAACCAATGAATATTTATGGATGAAGCTGGTTCAATCTGACCAAAAYGAGGAGGAGAGGCCGGAGTGTGATTGGCCAGTGGGGTGGGACTGTAACATTATGTGCTGCCATCAGCAACAGTGGGGTTATCCACCATCATGCCACACTGGGGCCAAACAACACTCAACATCTCCTGACAGTTCTCTGTGATCTTAGTGATGATGTTTTAGGTGGTCAGCAGCAGGATCAGGAGCAGCCAGGGCATCCTGTCTGTATGGGACAATGTGAGTTTTCATCGAGACATCAGGTCAGAGAGTGGTTCAGTATCAACCAAGTCCACCATACTCCCCTTTCCTCAACCCAACAGAGGTCTTCTCTTCGTGGCGTTGGAAGGTTTACGACAGGCAACCCTACACCAGATCCACCATAGGTGTTTTATCCCACGCTGCCTGGCCAGGGACAGTGTCCCCTGTGGTGAAGTCCTGTGGTCTGACCCAGCAGGTCGCCGTGATGCTGTAGAGTACATGCTGTGTGCACATTTGTTTCAATCACATTTCATTCAGAGAGCCAGTAAATATAATCTCAAAGGTCTGGAGATGTTTGTAAAGCCTGAAGTTAGAAGTTTGAAGGAGCGCTGCACGTGGGTGCAGAGAATTAAACTGTGGATTAAACTGATGATCACTGGAAACATGCTTCATCCGTCTTCATTTAAGAAAATTAAGGTTGATTTATTGAGACTATATGATCTTATATAATACGTTTTCAATTGACACTAAATTGGTTTTTGAATTGTTCTGTTTTTTGATGATTTTTTGTTTGATGGTTTAATTTTAAGTATTTTATCTTTGTTGAAAAGGGGCAGAAAATATAAGATTTTTTTCTTCTGCCACCTTTCATTTTCTTTATAATTAGATTTTTTCTTTGTCTGAATTATTTTTTGTTTTTAATTGGAAATGAATAAAGAATTTCAAATCAAATCAAATTCTGTGTACTTTTTTTTTTGTACTGTAAAATGTTAATTAGGAGTTTTGTTCTGAAAATGTATTTTACTTTGTGGAAAATAAAGATGATTTCAAAAGCTTCATGATGTTGTTGTTGTGTTTCTCCCTGTTGTGTACTGACTGTTGTCTGTTCTGTTGATTTCTTCCAGGTCTGATTTAACAACATTGTTTGGTTTTGAGCAAAGTTTAAACTATTTGAAGCTGGAGTTTGGTTTTAGAGGTTCTGTTAAAGCAGTTTGAAAATGAGCTTTTGTATTTACAGTTTATGGATGGTTTCAACAAATATGTTTTAGCAACTGAGAAAAACTGTGATCTGTAGATCCAGACTTGCAGATTAGATGGAAGAAATAAAAAATGTAATTTTGAATAAAGTTTTTTTCATTTATTTATAAGAACAGTTTTCATTAATCAATATTCCATGAATGAGAAACAGATGCAGAAAACACATGTATAAAACAACACACG
>NW_013953233.1:11079-12302 GCF_001266775.1 Austrofundulus limnaeus
CACACACACACACACACACACACACACACACACACACACACACACACACACACACACACACACACACACACACACACACACACACACACACCTCTGGCCCACCTCAGACCACCAACCGCCCTCCCTGCAGCTCCCTTTTCCTCTCTTTGCCTTTTTTTTCTGGGTCCGGAAAACCAGCACCTCCTGCGTTGCACCACAACACGGCCCCCAGCAGCAGGAGGCTGTGAGGGGCCGCGCTGCCTCCTGCTGCTGCAGCTGCGTCACACAAACCCCACGTCTCAGCATCGCTTCAGGTGACACACACCTGCAGGAGCCTGTGTGTGGGACCAGGGTTCTGCTGGACCCAGCTGGGTCCGGTCTAACCACAGCTTCAACAAACATTTAACGGTCCTCACAAATCCTGAAAACTGAGATAAAAACAAGCGGAGCGGCCATGTTGGATTAGAGACGAGGTCATGACCTTTGACCTGCTGAGGCCTGTAGAGTCACTGCACAGTCTGACCTTCAGGGTGACTGGACTCTAAGTGACCTTTGACCTTCACATTGTCTGATGTCGGACCACCTTGTGAAGCTGCAGGTTGAGGAGGACCCCCTGATGAGGACCAGCAGGTCCTGGTCCAGAACCCCTGCAGCAGAACCAGGTTTAATCTCCTCCTGACCTGAAATGACCTGTAACTTTAACAGGTCAAAGTTTGATTAACTCGCCTCACAAACTCATCAAGTTACAGTTTGTTTATTAAATGTTTGTAAACAACAAACAGAAATACAAACAAAGTAATGAGGCCAAATGAAGCGTATCCATCCGCCCCACATCAACAAATAGTTCCACCTGTGAACCCAGGCTCAGCTGGTGGGCGGGGCCAGTCTGGGCTGCTCTTGGTCCTCTTCCTGTTGGTCACGGTTCGGTTCCTGGTTTGGATCGTGTCTCTCTTCAGAGCGATGGGCCGCCGGACCTGCAGACAGGGGTCAGGATCAGGACCTGGGACTGTGTGGTCCCTGCAGGGCCAGGACCACCTGACCTACCTGGTGCAGTTTGAAGTAGAGACCACAGGCGTTGCAGACAGGATGTCCTGCAGCGTCTCTCCTCCACAGAGACGTCTTCTCTGTCCCACAGTCCCAACAGGGAGGTCCTCGTCGCACCGAGGGAACCTGAAGAACAACAAGGTCTGACTCTGAGTCCAAGAGTGTGTGTGTGTGTGTGTGTGTGTGTGTGTGTGTGTGTG
>NW_013953233.1:14024-17433 GCF_001266775.1 Austrofundulus limnaeus
ATAAACTCATAATTTTATTAGATTAAAATCATAATAGTACGAGATTAAAGTTGTAATTTGACGACAATAAAGTCATAATTTTACAAGAATACAGTAAAGCCACAATTTTAGGAGATTAAAATCATAATAGTACGAGATTAAAGTTGTAATTTGACGACAATAAAGTCATAATTTTACAAGAATACAGTAAAGCCACAATTTTAGGAGATTAAAATCATAATATTAAGACTTTATTCTCATATTAGGGCTTTATTCTTGTAAAGTTATGACTTTATTCTGATAATATTATGACTTTATTGTTGTAATAATAATAATAAAACTCGTTGTGTGGTTCTAATACTCCATCGTACAGAAGAACCAGGGTGTTCAGGTCAGGGTCAGGATAGAAAATTACAAAAAAATGAATGGAAGTCAATCCATGGTCCCCACAAGGATAGAGACATAGTAGGTGTGTGTGTGAGTGTGTGTGTGTGTGTGTGTGTGTGTGCGTGCGTGCCCTCACAGCTCTCCTCTTGGGTCTCAGCAGAGGCGTGTTCCTGTCCACTTCCTGTTTCCTGCTGCAGGTGTAACACAGGTGTTTACCTGCAGTGTCCCTCCTCCAGAGGGGGGCGCTGTCCCCCCCGCAGCTCACACACACTCTCCTCTCTGCACAAACACAACAACACACGGCGCCATGGCGTTGGAGGGCGGGTCCAATGTGTCAGCCAATCAGAGACTCAGCACTAACCTGACACACAAACACTCACCTGGTGAACACCTGTCAGGTGACGTCCAATCACCTGCTGAGGAGGAGGGGGGTGCTGAGGACAGCAGGAAGTCAGGGGGAGGAGTCAGAGTGTGATGCCCATATAAGGCAGAGGAAACAGGAGGCGGGCTGTAGCTGAATGACTGACAGCTGAGACCATCCAACCAGGGAGAAGGAGAGAGGAACTGTGGGCGGGCTTCACCAGACAGATAACATGATTGGAGGAAAGAGTCTGAAGGGGCGGAGCTAACCTGGACCGTCTGAAATAAAGAATTAACCTTTTATTAATCTAAAATCTGACACCAGGTCAAACATCAGAACTATTTGTGTTATTTAAAGGTTTTATTCACTGTTAAACATAAACTTTAAACTTTTTATACTTGGATACATTTAAATATTTAATAAAACATGTTCATCTGAACAGAATGACAAATCTGAAGGTTTGGATCTGATTAAAGACCGACCCATCGGGTCAACTTCCAGAACCCTGTAAAAACAAACTGATCCTGAACARGAAAAATAAAACATTTGATCTGATTCATTAAAACAGGTTCTGACCTTCCTGCTGAAACCTGCAGATGCCTCACACCTGGTGACCGAGGACCAATCAGCTGCTGCCAAATAATCTGACATCTTCTCTTCGGACAGGAAGGAGACAGAGTGAGACCTCGCTCTGATCAGAGGATCTCTGATAAACAATAATAAACAAATAAAAAGAAAAAACTCACAGAGACCGAAGAGCTGCTCAGAGTCAGAGGTTCAGTCTGTCTGCTGCGAGGAAGAGGAGGAGGAGGAGGAGGAGGGACACCAGGAGGAAGAGGAGGACTCTGACTCCTCCCACTAACACCAGCAGCTTTAAAGAGTCTGTGACATGCCTCAAGTACAAAGTCAAAGAAAACATCTTTATAATTAAGAAAGTTCCCATTTTATCCCATAACTGCAGATTTTCTTTTGAACTTGGCTCAGCCAAAGTGAAACAGGAAGTGACATCACAGGGGAAGTCTTTAACAAATAAAACTCTGCTCTTTGTTTATTGAAACATGATTTAAACTCTGACTCTTCATCTCTGATAGACTCAAACATCAGACTCTTCTCTGCAGTCTGTGTTGTAGCACCGCTCTGTTTACCTGCAGACATTCCCCTCTGACATCACTTCCTGTTTCTTTACAGGAAAATATCTGAACAACTGTTCATGTCAGTGACATGAAATTTATTTTGAAATATTTTATCAACGTCCTCTTTCTAAAAATGCATTCATAAGTATTACAAAGATCTGACGTCACGGGCACTTTAAGATCATCAAATTCACTAAAAACTAAAATCTGAAGAAATAAAAATGTACAACCTGATAAACTTTTATTTTGAAAACTGAAAGAGTTCAGCTTCCTGTCTGCTGGAAGAGTTCTGGTTGGATCCATAAAGACAACAAAGTCAAGGTGTAACATCATCTTCATCATGGTGATGATGATGATGAAGAAGAAGAAGAAGAAGAAGAAGATGATGATGATGATGATGATGATGATGATGACGATGATGATGATGATGATGACGATGATGATGATGATGATGATGACGATGATGATGATGATGATGATGATGACGATGATGATGACGATGATGATGATGATGATGATGATGATGATGATGGTGGTGAAGATGTCTTCAGTCAGTTCAGAGACAGGAGGCGTGAGGCCGCAGCAGCTCAGGGTCCACCACGCTGTTCTGCAGGGGCAGGTCCACTGAGAAGTCGGTGGGCGGAGCCTGCAGGCGCTGGCGGGGGGGTCGGCCCCCCCTGTAAGGGATGGGCAGCTCTGAGTGGTGAGCAGGAAGAGGAGAGGTGAAGAAGTACGGATGAAGAAGAGCCTGGAGGAACCAGAACAACAAATTAAAAACATCTAGACCTGGTTCTGGTCTAATCTAGACCTGGTTCTGGTCTAATCTAGACCTGCTTCTGGGCTCCTCTGGACCTGGTTCTGGTCTAATCTAGACCTGGTTCTGGTCTAATCTAGACCTGCTTCTGGGCTCCTCTGGACCTGGTTCTGGTCTAATCTAGACCTGGTTCTGGTCTAATCTAGACCTGCTTCTGGTCTCCTCTAGACCTGGTTCTGGTCTAATCTAGACCTGGTTCTGGTCTAATCTAGACCTGGTTCTGGTCTCCTCTAGACCTGGTTCTGGTCTAATCTAGACCTGGTTCTGGTCTAATCTAGACCTGGTTCTGGGCTCCTCTAGACCTGGTTCTGGTCTAATCTAGACCTGGTTCTGGTCTAATCTAGACCTGGTTCTGGTCTAATCTAGACCTGGTTCTGGTCTAGACCTGGTTCTGGTCTAATCTAGACCTGGTTCTGGTCTAATCTAGACCTGGTTCTGGTCTAATCTAGACCTGGTTCTGGTCTAGACCTGGTTCTGGTCTAATCTAGACCTGGTTCTGGTCTAATCTAGACCTGGTTCTGGTCTAATCTAGACCTGGTTCTGGTCTCCTACCTGGGTGGCAGAGCAGCGCTGTCTGGACGGGTACACCAGGAACCTGTAGAGCAGGTGGACGGCCTGAGGGGAGGAGTCAGGAACGATCTCCTCCAATGGGATGGCAGGATTCTCCTTGAATGTGATTTTATTGTAGTCTGGCAGGTCCAACATCTCCTGAGGACAGAGAGGACAGAGAGGACA
>NW_013953233.1:18225-19533 GCF_001266775.1 Austrofundulus limnaeus
AACTTGTCTCTATTAGCTAGGTCAGGTTCCTCTAACAGAAACCTAATAATACTAACATTTATAATATTATATTACACTCTGTAGTTCTAAATATTAATCAGAGGACAAAGCAGCTGTAATACTTAATAGTTTGTGTTAAATTTTTGCATGAATCAACAGTGCTAAACTCTGTATATATGCTCCACAAGCTAATATCTGCTAACCAGTTCAATAAATAACAGTGATTACATGGACTTTATAAGATTATTTTAATTTTAAACTATTATATTATGTTCTGCTCAGATCACAGTGAGCTAAATAAGATCAAATCTGCTGACTTGTTGTAAAATGAGACGTTTTCCTGTTTATCTTCTGTTAATAAATCCAGAACACAAACAGCTTTTCTGACATTATTTAAAACATTAGATAGATTATATAAACTGTAAAATATTAATAATAATTGTGTGAATATAATTATTAATAGTTGTAATGATTTCTACATCATCAGTCCTTGTTTTCTGCTCTGTGGTCAACATGTACAGTGATGATAAATCCAGAGTTTTGACAGTTTTGTGTTAGCCGTTAGCTTCACCTGCTGATCACACCTGGTTTCTGAGCTGCAGGTGTTCTGTGGAACCTCCTTGGACACACAGAGACATGCTGCCCCCTGCTGTTCACACTGACAACTACACTCATAAGAACAGAGACGTCATGGTTTCTAAACACTTTACAAATGAAGAGTTTGTATTTTTCTGTAAATAACAACAATAAATAGATCCTGTGTGATACATTCAGTGTGGGTGAAATGGTTTTTGTACCACAGGTCGACTCCCTCGTCGTACCTTCGGGCTCCGTACAGCAGCTCAGGAGCTCGGTACCACCTGAACACAGAATGGGTCACATGTTTTATTCTGAAGGCACCAGTTTGAACATTTAAATATAGCTAGTGGCACTCGTGTTGCCGTGACAACCCTACAGTCCTGATAATAAATACTTACATAATAAGTACAAATACTTTTCAGTAAAATATAATTGTAAAACAACAAACCAACTCACTGGTTCAGTACACACATGATCCAACCATCTGTCAGCCACAGTGATGTAAATAACTCAGAGGATAAATGTGTCAGGGTGTGTAAAATGGGCGGAGCTTGAACTCACCTGGTGGCCACCTGGTGGCTGTACAGCCTCTCACCCTGATCGCTGAACAGCCTGGCCAGACCGAAGTCTGCGATCTTCAGGTGACCTGAGGAGCTGATGAGGAGGTTGGCTGGTTTCAGGTCCTGCACACACACACACACACACACACACACACACACACACACACAC
>NW_013953233.1:20805-23660 GCF_001266775.1 Austrofundulus limnaeus
CTTCATGGAAGAACAACCTCAGATTAGCCTGTTAGCTTTAGCGTTAGCCCCGACGCTATATTGCCTTATATGTATTAGCTCGGCTCTAGTGCGACAAACAAGCTAACCTGTTGTCTTCCATCCATATTTTCAGTTACACTGAGTCATTTCTGTGTTCCCCTCTCTGTCATGTGGATGGAGGACCTCAGTGATGAGAGAATGTGTAGCGCTGAGCTAATACATATAAATGGTGATAGCATCGGGGCTAACACACACACAGACACAGTTTGTAGGTTAACAGCAGCTCATTTTTCTTGATTTATGGTGTTTTGAGTTCACAAACAACTCTGGTTACATTTTTAAAAGTTACATTAGCTCGTAGCTGCGCTGCTGATCAGCGCTAACAGGCATGTAGCCGCTAACTCCCGTTCACCCGTAGGTCTGTGTTGGTGATTCTTACTGTATCAGAGTAATTCATTATTGATCAGCTAAACATGCTGTAGCTTCAATTCTGTCTTCCTTGAAAGAAAAAAAGGGTAGCTCAAAGCTGTCGCATCAGTTTTCATCGAGCCTCACATCACACACATTCATGCCTTGCTATCTTTGTGAGGACCACGCACACACACAGCCTCGCTGCACATGAGAACCCGCGGTGTTGGTTTTTCAAAATAAAGTATATCTTAATTTTTCATAGATGTTTACATAGGGTTTCAAAGTCTGATTATGGTGAGTATAAGAGTGCAAATATAAGATATAAATATATGTTTTACATTTAGCCTAATTTAGGCCGATTATTTAAAAAAACTGTTCTGAAAGTGTGGCGGCTATGACTTTTGCCGTGGCGGTGCGCCACGATCAATAATTATACATGTAGGTGAAACCATGTGCTGGTTGGAAGTTCTTTCATTAGTTTGATGAGTTTCCTGATGTTGAGTAACAGGTAGGAGTTTTTCACACAGGTGTGTCTTCCTCCTGTTGTTCTGCAGGTTGAGCTCCTCCGGCTACGACTGCTGGTTTGTTAGAACAAGTCTGAAGCTGTGAGCTCCGATTGTGTAACACTGAACTTTACTGCTCTGTAAACAGCCATGGACCCCTCCATCACCCTGTGGCAGTTCCTGCTGCACCTGCTGGAGGACCAGCAGCAGCGTCACCTCATCTCCTGGACAGGTGAGGACGGAGAGTTTAAGCTTCTCGATGCAGAGGAGGTGGCCCGCCTGTGGGGGCTGCGCAAGAACAAACACAACATGAACTACGACAAGCTGAGCCGGGCGCTGCGATACTACTACGACAAGGTACACCTGTCCCCACACCTGTCCCCACACCTGTCCCCACACCTGTCCCCTCACCTGTGACTGACTTACTCTTTAATTTGTCAACATTTCTTGTATATTTTAAGGATCCAAGGTTTTCAGACTGCTACATTTGTTTAAGTCGAGCATTTAGGTGGACGCTGTGGTACCTAAATCTTGGTCATAGAAACCTGGTCCTGGTGGTCCTGGTGGTCCTGGTGGTCCTCTGATGTCTCTGTTTTCTTCTTCAGAACATCATCAAGAAGGTGAGCGGTCAGAAGTTTGTGTATAAGTTTGTGAGTCAGCCTGACCCCTCCCTGACCGATGGGATACGCAGCCCCGAGGATGGTCAAAGGAAGGACTTCTCTGACCCCAACAACCAGTTAAAAAGCCTGGGGGGTGTGGCCTCCACCTGTCAATCAAAGGGCTTACCCCAGGTAAGTGTCAGGTAAGAGTCTAGTTTGTTTCTGGCCATGAGACGTCCCTGATAGACGGGTTTGTTTGGACCCTCAGAGATCTTCACCCAGCAGCTCCCAGAAGAGCTCCAGGAACGACTACATGAAGTCYGGCCTCTACTCCACCTTCACCATCCAGTCCCTGCAGACCCCACCCAACCCCCGGCCAATCAAATCAGAGCTCCTGCTGCAGCCAGACCCCACCCCCAAGACTGACCGCCTGCCCAGAGAGGTGAGAGACAACCTGCAAGACTGCACTCAGGACAAAACGTCCCATCAGATCAGTTTGATTTTATCGATGCTTTCATCTTGACTCCTCCTCTTCAGGTCTGCGTGCTCCCAGAGACCAAGTCCTCCTCGTCAGCAGGAGGTGCTGCTGACTCGTCTCTGCAGGTGATTGTCACCCAGACGTCTCCCTGCCCGACGCCAGCGCTCAGCCCGCAGATAGCAGCCAGCCAATCTCAGGTCAGATACAGGCTCCGCCCCCTGCTCAGTCAGGTGTTTCATCACCTGCTGAACGTTGAAACTGTTTATTCTGCTGCTTTCAACCAATCAGAAGAGTGGCAGGTCAAAGGTCAGACTCTGACCTCAGGTGTCCTCTGTCCCTTTCAGAACCCCCACCTGTCCCCGCTGAGTGAGCCGCCCCAGATCTACCTGACTAACGTTGGAGACCCGTCCTCCCTCACACCTCTCCTTCCCCTCGGACCTGTCGGAGCGGCAGGAAGTACCGCCCCCCCTCCACATGTCTCTGTGTGTCCCCCACAGGTGCYGCCGCAGGACAACAACCCCACCTTCCCTCCTCACCCATCTCACCCCCCGCCTGTGTTCGTCATCATCAACCCGTCTCCTCCACAACAGCAGCAAGCCCCGCCCTCTACCCAAGCTCCGCCCACATCATGTCCTCCTCTGCCCCACATTGTCATCAAGGAGGAGAACCTGCCGTCAGAGGAGGACCTGCTGAACATGGTGACGCTGGAGGGGAGCCAGGGGGAGGAGGTGAGAGACCTCACTGAGATTAGATCAGAGTGTCCACCTGTCCACTGAGACACAATCATTCACCTGTCCACTGAGACAACCAACCACTCACCTGTCCACTGAGACAACAAATCATTCACCTGTCCACTGAGACAAC
>NW_013953233.1:26293-28124 GCF_001266775.1 Austrofundulus limnaeus
CCATTCACCTGTCCACTGAGACAACCAACCATTCACCTGTCCACTGAGACAACCAACCATTCACCTGTCCACTGAGACAACCAATCATTCACCTGTCCACTGAGACACAATCATTCACCTGTCCACTGAGACACAATCATTCACCTGTCCACTGAGACACAATCATTCACCTGTCCACTGAGACAACCAATCATTCACCTGTCCACTGAGACAACCAATCATTCACCTGTCCATTGAGACAACCAATCAGGTTGAATCATTTCTTGTTTTTGTTCGTCTCTTCCTCCTGCAGGTCCCTCAGCTGATCTGTGGCTCAGCAGAACCAGAGCCCCCCCTCACCATCGTGGAGAGCCCTCCCCCTCCCTGCGAGTCCAGGGCTCAGCAGGAAGCAGGGGAGGGGGACGCCAAGGACTCTGTGACAGGTAACAGGAAGTGGATCAGAACCTGGTCTGGACTCTGAGGTCTTGATGAGTTCTGCATCCGGCTGGAAAAATAACTTTATAAAAATGTTTAAAATGCTGAGTCAGCGTTTCTGGTTTTAGTTTCCCCTGGCTGTGTCCATTTCAGAGTCTGCGTCCTCCGAAGGAAGAATTTTTCGGCCACTTAGGTCACAGCGCCGTGCCGGATGCTGTCCAAATCTAAAGACTCCTCTGATATGGGCTTCTTTACCTCAGTTTGAAGGATGGTTCCAGTGGATCCTTCTTGACCCATCATATCCCATAATGCACTGTGGGCCCATCAGAGATTATTTTATGTTCCTAATGTTAGACGAAGTGACAGAGAGAACAGGTTAAATAAACCATGTTGGTATAAAATGTAAGTTAAAACCTGCTCCTACAGCAGGTCCATTAGTTCTTCAGATATAGACTTAAGATCATTTTATTGTTTTATGATATTAATATCACTGATATTTTTCTAATTTAGTCTAAGTTTGTTCTGTTTATCCTCCTCACCAGTGCTAGGTGACAGAATATACACCGGGGTAAGACCGTCCAAATTCACTTTTTCCAGTCTTCACAGTCAAACAAGGACCCGGCCCACCTAGACCAGGTCCTTCAGACAACCTAGACCCTGAATTTAGACACAGCCCATGTTTGTCCTTTTGTCCGGTATTTTTTACCTGAGACTTTGAAAAACAACAACCCAACCAGACATTTAAAACAAAGACAATCAGAGACCGGTAAAGTTTAAATGATACACTTTGCGCAAAGGGGAAGAAGTTCAGTGTACTTAACTTGAGCCAAGCTCAGAGAAGTTCTCCCAAAACTTTGCGGATGTGATCCACCTTTATTCACATACGTAGAGATTACGACACAACAAGTCATATCCAATCATAGTACAAATGCTATGTCACATCAGAGCAGAAAGACCAATCAGAAACTGGTTGCTGGGGCCCATAGCAGCTGGACAACTAGAAAAAAATTTATCATGTTAGTCATAACAGTTTGTGAACTTGACTAAAACCTTGGATGTGCTAGAATATTTTGCAGTTAGATCATTTGTCTACACTTGTTCTGTTTGCACAATGTACACGCCATTAAACCTAAGAAGTTAGTCACGTACTGGAATCTTTATTTGGAACATATTAAAAACCTTATAAAAACCTTTTCATCCAGTTTGATTCAGAGTCATTCTATCAGACCTGAACAGATGTTTTCTTTCCAAGAAGAGGTCAAAGTTGTCCACATATCTCACAGAGTTGTCAGCACAGGACTTTTCCAAAAACCCATTATGAGCAAACAGTCTGCTGAACCTCTCAGCTCCTCCTCTGACTGTTGGAACCGGTCCACTGATGAAAACTTCCATTTCCAAATCTTTAACAGCACTCAGC
>NW_013953233.1:29098-31931 GCF_001266775.1 Austrofundulus limnaeus
ACACACACACACACACACACACACACACACACACACACACAGGGTCATCCTGTCTTTATGAGGACTGTGGGACACTCACAGGTCTAAAGCTCGCCCTGGTCCTCAGAAGAACAGGAAGTGTTGGTGTGCCTGCAGGGTTCTGGCTCCGCCCACCCTCCATCTGTCATCTGGTGCTGTTAATAAAGGTTCTGTTCACTCAGTTCTGCTGGGACTCTGGGTCCAGTCCAGTCCTGTCAGCATAAGAAGTCCTGATATACATGTCCCTGGTCCCTACAGGTCCTTACAGGACCCTGCAGGTCCTTACTGGTCCTTACTGGTCTCTATAAGACCCTGCAGGTCCTTACTGGTCTCCACAGGTCCTTACTGGTCTCTACAGGTCCTTACTGGTCTCTACAGGTCCTTACTGGTCTCTACAGGTCCTTACTGGTCCCTACAGGTCCTTACTGGTCTCTATAAGACCCTGCAGGTCCTTACTGGTCTCTACAGGTCCTTACTGGTCTCTACAGGTCCTTACTGGTCTCTACAGGTCCTTACTGGTCCTTACCGGACCCTACAGGTCCTTACTGGTCTCTACAGGTCCTTACAGGACCCTACAGGTCCTTACAGGTCCTTACAGGACCCTACAGGTCCTTACTGGTCCTTACTGGTCTGTACAGGTCCTTACAGGACCCTACAGGTCCTTACAGGTCCTTACCGGTCTGTACAGGTCCTTACAGGACCCTACAGGTCCTTACAGGTCCTTACAGGACCCTACAGGTCCTTACTGGTCTGTACAGGTCCTTACAGGTCCTTACAGGTCCTTACAGGTCTCTACAGGTCCTTACAGGTCCTTACTGGTCCTTACCGGACCCTACAGGTCCTTACTGGTCTCTACAGGTCCTTACTGGTCTCTACAGGTCCTTACAGGACCCTACAGGTCCTTACAGGTCCTTACAGGTCCTTACAGGTCCTTACTGGTCCTTACTGGTCTGTACAGGTCCTTACTGGTCTCTACAGGTCCTTACAGGTCCTTACTGGTCCTTACTGGTCCTTACCGGTCTGTACAGGTCCTTACAGGACCCTACAGGTCCTTACTGGTCCTTACAGGACCCTACAGGTTGTTTCAGGGCAGAAGTGACCTGGCTGTGATGCTGCTGATGATGCTGATGATGATGATGATGAGTGACTCTCTGTCGCCTCCTGCTGGTCCAGCTGCAGAATGCAGGAATGAATCATTGTTTCAGATCTTCTTCCTGTTTCCTGGTGTTTCTGCTTGTTCTGATTGGACCTGTTAAACAGTTGAACTCTTCATGTTTCAGTTCGAAGCTTTGAATAAAAACATGATTTCTGATGAAGACAGTTGAACCCTACAGTCAAGTGTTAAGTGTTTGCTCYGCCTTGTTTCTCTGCAGTTTCCGTCTAACGGCAGTAATCAGATCCACATTCCGGCGCTGAGCGTGGACGGACTCTCCACCCCCGTGGTTCTGTCCCCTGGACCGCAGAAACCCTGAACCCGCCAGCTCCGGAGGTTCTGAGGAGACCTGGACTTGTGTTTCTGATGGAGAGTCAGACGGGGAAGGTGCCACTCGTGGAGCACGTTCTTCACCATTCTTAAGCCCCRCCTCCTCTGTGCTCAGAGGACGACGGGGGCGGGGCTACTACAGACCCTGATGCTTGTTTACTTTAGAGCATGGAGATGTGAAGTGTTCCGACTGGTCTGTAACCATGACGACCACGAACAGAACCATTTCTTTAAGGCGAGAGCCAATCAGAGAAGAGACAGAACCAGAACCTTTTAATGAACCCAGGAAGACCAGGACAGACGGACGGGTTGGAACATTTCCTGGACCTGTTATTTATTTCAGAACATTTTCTGACCCGGTTACTGTCGGGTTCCTTCACTGGACTCTCTTCTTTGGTTTTGTTGGGTCGAGCCGGTCCCGGGCCGGTCCTCGTTGACCCAGCTCCTGGGCTTTGTTTTGACCAATCGGAGAGGAGAGATGTTTTTTCCTTTTTAAAGGGACATTTTGTGTATTTTTAAAGTGTGTTTGTGCTGAGGACACACACACATTCCTTCAGCTGTTTGTTGCTCTGTTTTCAGCTGATGCACATTCCTGCAGCTGATGTAAATATTTACCTGCTTTACACCTGCTTTACACCTGCTTTACACCTGCTTTACACCTGTTTTACACCTGCACACCTGTTGCCACAGGCCTGTCCTGACCAGCATGGACCCAGAGTTTACATGGTGACTTTATCAGACTGTAAAATGTTTCTGTGGAAGTTCAGACAGCAGCAGCCTGACTCCTTTAATCTGCTTATTTAATCTGGTTAATTTAACCTGGTTATTTAATCTGGTTAGTTTGATCTGATTATTTAATCTGTTTTTTTAATCTGGTTATTTAATCTGGTTAATTTAACCTGGTTATTTAATCTGGTTAATTTAACCTGGTTATTTAATCTGGTTAGTTTGATCTGATTATTTAATCTGGTTATTTAATCTGTTTATTTAATCTGGTTAATTTAACCGGGTTATTTAATCTGGTTAATTTAACCGGGTTATTTAATCTGGTTAGTTTAATCTGAGCATTTAATCTGGTTAGTTTGATCTGGTTAATATAATCTGGTTAGTTTGATCTGTTTATTTAATCTGGTTAGTTTGATCTGAGCATTTAATCTGGTTATTTAATCTGGTTATTTAATCTGTTTATTTAATCTGGTTAATTTAACCGGGTTATTTAATCTGGTTAATTTAACCGGGTTATTTAATCTGGTTAGTTTGATCTGATTATTTAATCTGGTTATTTAATCTGGTTATTTAATCTGTTTATTTAATCTGGTTAGTTTGATCTGA
>NW_013953233.1:32470-34150 GCF_001266775.1 Austrofundulus limnaeus
ATTTAGAAGTTAATTTTTAGGGTCTAAATTAGAACTTGAACCGAGTTCTGGTTCTGGTTCTGGAAGGTTCTGTCAGAAACTTATCAGAATTAGTTTTTTCTCTTTGTTTTGTAACGTTCAAATCAAACTTCCAGTTCCGGTTCTGGTTCTGGTTCTGGTTCTGGTTCTGGTTCGGGTTCTGGTTCTGGTTCTCTTTGGTCTCTCAAACAGCCAGAGGTGCAAATGATGAAGATGATGCGTGTGCGTGTCATCAGGTGAATTTGGAGCATTACGTCATGGCCTCGGCCCCTCCCATCCCCGCGCGCAGCATCCCTGCTCCCTGATTGGTCGGTGAGCCAGCTGCCTCGGCAGCCCGTTGGCTGGTTCCGGGTCAGCTGATCCGGACCGGACTGGCAGCAGGAGGGAGGGATGCTCCAGATAAAAGCGGGTTAGGACCAGGACCCGCTCCGAGCTGGTCCGGATCAGCAGAACCTCAGAGAGAACCCTCAGCCGGACCCGGAGCGACCTCTGCAACCCGGAACCGGGACCCGTGGGCGGCACCGGGACCCGCGGCGGCTCGGTTCGGCTGGAAGCAGGTGAGTGGAGCGGGAGGGTCGCAGTGCGGGGATGGGGTGATGATGATGAAGATGAAGATGGAGCGGGTCACGTGACAGCGGGCTGTTTGAAGGGTTAAAGTTCTGACTGGTCCAGATGTGGTTCGGGCTCCTGCAGTAAAAAGATGCGCCCCCTGCTGCTGCCCGAGACCGGAAACTCCTTCATTCATTCATTCATTCATTCATTCATTCATTCATTCATTCATTCATTCATTCATTCATTCATTCATTCAGTCACTCACTGCTGGGTTCAGTTGGGCTCAAAGTGGGGGCGGAGCCAGTTGGTGTTAGTAAAATATCTCCCACCTCTGGTCGGCTCCTAATGGACCACCTGATCCACCTGATTCAAGATGGCCACAGCTACCTGCCTGCAGGCACTGAGGTGGTTCTGACCCGGTTCTGACATCTGCTGTGGTTCTCAGAACTTCATCAGAATTTACAGAAAGTTCCACCCAAACTCCTGAACCTGAGAGGCCACAGGCATGACGTCATGAGCATTACGTAATGTTAGGCCTTTAACTCCGTCACTTCAGAAACAAACAACAAATATAAACAAAGCGGGTTCTGGTTCTGGTGATGATGATGGTTCTGTAATCCGCTGCGTTCACTGACTGTAGGAACTCTGAGTTTCTGCTCAGAGAATAAAAACAAACCAAACAAGAAAATGCAGCGTGCACTATCAGCTGAATATCAGCTGAAAGTAGCCGAAGTACCTAAAGCTAACTTATTAAAGCTAAAAGTAGTTAGCTAAAAGATACAAAATCAAAAGGCTAGCTAAAAGCTAAAGAAGCTAAAATTAGCCGTAGACAGAACCAGAACCAGAAGCTGAAGCAGAAGTTAAAGAGAACAAAGTTTATTTAGGAAATAAAACCATTAGAATTTTTATTAAATAAAGTTAAATAACGTAAAAATATAAAACGAATAAAAAACAAAGTCTGCAGAAAAAACATGAACAATCAAAACAGGAAAAATAATAATGACTCAGCGTTTTTACCTGTGTGACACTCAGGTGAAGAGAGGGGCAGAGCTGTCAACTGACCACTACCTGGTGGTGAGTTGTCTCCGTTGGTGGGGGAGGATGCTGGTC
>NW_013953233.1:35269-47368 GCF_001266775.1 Austrofundulus limnaeus
CAGCCAAGGTGTTGAGGGGATCCTTTTTGGTGACCTCAGGATCACATCTCTGCTTTTTGTGGACGATGTGGTCCTGTTGGTTTGTTTGTTTGTTTGTTTGTTGTTTATTTATTTAAGACGGGACAATGCATATTACAGAAAATGCCAGAATTAGCCATGGAGGCTAATTTTCATCTGCAGTCCCTCAAGGTCCTATGGATATAAATACAAGTGTAGTGGTCACCTCAGGGTGGAATAAACAGTTCCTCCTGTCTTTGACCTTGGTCTCAGAACCTCTCAGAACCTCTCAGCCCAGTTCAGACCATCAGTCGGTCTTGTCTGTTTTGAGCTTACCAAAGTTACTCACAGAGAAAAGTTTGGTTTGAAACTTACATGGAGGAAGTTTTCTGTTTTTGAGACGGATACAAAAAGAGCTTCGTCTTTGATCTTTGATTGAAAGCTGCCCAGAAGACGCTGAAGGAAGGAGTAACGTAAACATGCCTGGAAAGGGTCCGACTGATGAGGTTCCAACTTGTTCTTCACCAACTGGACGATCTTTCCTCTGACTTGAGCCGTGGTGGTGAACCTATCTCTGGTCAAAGTAATGGCTGTTTGTTACTGAGCGTACCTGAGGTTTGGCTGAATTCCTTGAAAGATGTCTGTTAAAATCCACATTCTTCAAAGGTTAAAGTTAAATTAATGAACAATATTCCTCCTCCTTTCTTTCCTCTTAAACCTGACAAAACTTAAGAAAAGTGACACAAACAAATGGTTTATTAACATCTAAACCTCAAAGTTTATTGTTAAACTTTTTATAGGAAATTAATCTCACAATAAGCTGTGCGTTAGTGATTTACTTGATTTTGTAGATAAATAAATGATCTTTATTATTTTAGATCAACTTAAACTCACTGAGTACACTCGTCTTATTGTGTATTTGTCAGTTTATTTGGTTTAAAGATGTCACAGAAAATAAGAAGAACCCATGAATTTCCTAATATTTTTATTATTAGAAGGTGTATAAATCACTGCACTCTGATGTTTGATGGAGTTTTAGTCTTTGATCTTTGATCAGTTTGTTAATTACTGGTTCTTGAAGCAGCTGAGGAAGGTTCTCCTCCTCCTCCTCCTCCTCCTCCTCCCTGAGAGATGAAGATGCAGAGGAGAGACGATGAGCTGTCTTGACGTTGCGTAATGAGCTCCTGTGAGTGAAACTGGGTCACAGACGTGGTTTCCACAGTAACCCAGCTTCATGTCAGAGACTCTGGGTTCAGGTTCTGAAGCACCTCCTCTTCTGCACCTGCTCCCCCCAAAACAGAGTCTGGACCTAGACCACCTCAGAACTGAGTCTGTAGAAGTCCTGATCCAAAGAGCTGATCCAAAGTGCCCGTTTCCTCCTGATGCTGCTGCAGCAGATGGAATATTAATGAGGTGAAATCAATTATTAAAGCAGCTGTTCGCCTCGTTAACTCCTCTGCAGGCTGTGATTAGAGCAAAACACTGAAAACTAACACACACCGTTTACTAACTCTGACCATTACTGGTTTATTACTAACCATAACCATTACTAGTTTATTACTAACTCTGACCATTACTGGTTTATTACTAACCATAACCATTACTAGTTTATTACTAACTCTGACCATTACTGGTTTATTACTAACTCTGACCATTACTGGTTTATTACTAACTCTGACCATTACTAGTTTATTACTAATTCTGACCATTACTGGTTTATTACTAACCATAACCATTACTAGTTATTACTAACTCTGACCATTACTGGTTTATTACTAACCATAACCATTACTAGTTTATTACTAACTCTGACCATTACTAGTTTATTACTAACCATAACCATTACTGGTTTATTACTAACTCTGACCATTACTAGTTTATTACTAACCATAACCATTACTAGTTTATTACTAACCATAACCATTACTAGTTTATTACTAACTCTGACCATTACTAGTTTATTACTAACCATAACCATTACTAGACTACTCCTAACTATAACCTGAACCAAAACCTAATTGACACCAAACATGTAAACCTAACTAGTAGAAAACAGTAGAGCTGCAGAAAAGTGTAGACCTGGAGAGTCCTCACTCTGTAGCATAAACAAGAATATATTGATAAGATCTTTATTATTTAATTTGTTAATTTTATAAAAACAAGTTTTAAAAAAATGTATGTGAATCTGAAAAGTTCTTTTTGTTTCCAGGTGCGTCTCCTGCTGAGCGTCTCCTGCTGAGCGTCTCCTACAGAGCTTCTCCTGCTGAGCGTCTCCTACAGAGCGTCTCCTGCTGAGCATCTCCTGCTGAGTGTCTCCTACAGAGAGTCTCCTGCTGAGTGTCTCCTACAGAGCGTCTCCTACTGAGTGTCTCCTGCTGAGCATCTCCTGCTGAGTGTCTCCTACAGAGGTTCTCCTGCTGAGCGTCTCCTACAGAGCGTCTCCTACAGAGCGTCTCCTGCTGAGTGTCTCCTACAGAGCGTCTCCTACAGAGCGTCTCCTACAGAGCGTCTCCTACTGAGTGTCTCCTGCTGAGCGTCTCCTGCTGAGTGTCTCCTACAGAGGTTCTCCTGCTGAGCGTCTCCTACAGAGCGTCTCCTACAGAGCGTCTCCTGCTGAGTGTCTCCTACAGAGCGTCTCCTACAGAGCGTCTCCTACAGAGCGTCTCCTACTGAGTGTCTCCTGCTGAGCGTCTCCTACAGAGCGTCTCCTACAGAGCGTCTCCTGCTGAGTGTCTCCTACAGAGCGTCTCCTACAGAGCGTCTCCTACAGAGCGTCTCCTACTGAGTGTCTCCTGCTGAGCGTCTCCTACAGAGCGTCTCCCACAGAGCGTCTCCTACAGAGCGTCTCCTACAGAGCGTCTCCTACTGAGTGTCTCCTGCTGAGCGTCTCCTACAGAGCGTCTCCCACAGAGCGTCTCCTACAGAGCGTCTCCTACAGAGCGTCTCCTACTGAGTGTCTCCTGCTGAGCGTCTCCTGCTGAGCGTCTCCTGCTGAGCATCTCCTGCTGAGCATCTCCTGCTGAGGGTCTCCTACAGAGCGTCTCCTACAGAGCATCTCCTGCTGAGCATCTCCTGCTGAGCGTCTCCTACAGAGCGTCTCCTGCTGAGTGTCTCCTACAGAGAGTCTCCTGCTGAGCATCTCCTGCTGAGCGTCTCCTACAGAGCATCTCCTGCTGAGCATCTCCTGCTGAGCATCTCCTGCTGAGCGTCTCCTACAGAGCGTCTCCTACAGAGCGTCTCCTACTGAGTGTCTCCTGCTGAGCGTCTCCTGCTGAGCGTCTCCTGCTGAGCATCTCCTGCTGAGCATCTCCTGCTGAGGGTCTCCTACAGAGCGTCTCCTACAGAGCATCTCCTGCTGAGCATCTCCTGCTGAGCGTCTCCTACAGAGCGTCTCCTGCTGAGCGTCTCCTGCTGAGCGTCTCCTACAGAGCGTCTCCTACTGAGCGTCTCCTGCTGAGCGTCTCCTGCTGAGCGTCTCCTACAGAGCGTCTCCTGCTGAGCGTCTCCTCTGTGAGTGCAGTGCATCATGGGACCTGCAGTCCTCTCCTTGCTCCTCCTCTTCTTGATGACATCATCAGTGGGTGGAGTGGGCGTGGCCAGCGCAGGTAAACCACAGTTCTGTGTTGTGGTCCAGGTCCAGGTGTTTCAGCGGGAGCTGATGTGTTGATGTGTGTCTCCAGGGGACACTGTCTCCTGTCCTCTGCAGTGTGTCTGTGAGACCCGGCCCTGGTACACGCCTCAGTCAGTGTACCACCAGGCCCGGACCGTGGACTGTAACGAGCTGCACCTGCAGAGAGTCCCAGCCAACGTCTCCGCTGACACTCAGGTACCCTGCATCTCTGAGTGGAGGACATGTTGGACATGTTGGACATAAGAACAGTCTTAAACATGTTTTATTCATGTCTTCAGGTCCTGCTCCTGCAGAGCAACAACATCTCATCCATCACCTTCGAACTCCAGAACCTGAGGAACCTGACAGAGCTGGACCTGTCCCAGAACCACCTGACACAGGTGACTCACTTGCTGTCCTCCTCTGCTGTCCTCACCTGCTGTCCTGCTGTCCTCCTCACCTGCTGTCATCCTCATCTACTGTCCTCCTCATCTACTGTCCTCCTCATCTACTGTTCTCCTCTGCTGTCCTCCTCACCTGCTGTCCTCCTCACCTGCTGTCCTCCTCACCTGATGTCCTCCTCACCTGCTGTCCTCCTCACCTGATGTCCTCCTCACCTCCTGTCCTCCTCACTTTGTCTCGTGGCTGGTTCAGCATCACAGTGGGACGGTTTCTGTCTCTGTCCAGGTGAGCTCCATGGGTGTGTCCTCTCTGGAACACCTGGTGACTCTGTACCTGGAGGAGAACCACATAGAGGAGCTGGAGGACTTCTGCCTGAGGAACCTGTCCAGCCTGGAGGAACTTTATATAAACCACAACCAGATCTCCTCTGTTGGACCCAAAGCCTTTGCTGGTCTCACTAACCTCCTCAGGTATGATTAGAACCTGAAGACCCTGTAGAACCCATAGAACCTGTAGAACCTGAAGAAATTGTAGGACCCGTAGAACCTGTAGAACCTGAAGAACTTGTAGGACATGTAGAACCTGAAGAACTTGTAGGACATGTAGAACCTGAAGAACTTGTAGAACCTGTAGAACCTGAAAAACTTGTAGGACCCGTAGACCCTGTAGAACCTGAAGAACTTGTAGAACCTGTAGAACCTGAAAAACTTGTAGAACCTGTAGAACCTGATGAACTTGTAGAACCTGTAGAACCTGATGAACTTGTAGAACCTGTAGAACCTGAGGAACTTGTAGGACCCGTAGAACCTGTAGAACCTGAGGAACTTGTAGGACATGTAGAACCCGAAGAACTTGTAGGACATGTAGAACCTGAATAACCTGTAGAACCTGAAGAACTTGTAGAACCTGTAGAACCTGAGGAACTTGTAGGACCCGTAGAACCTGTAGAACCTGAGGAACTTGTAGGACATGTAGAACCCGAAGAACTTGTAGGACATGTAGAACCTGAATAACCTGTAGAACCTGAAGAACTTGTAGAACCTGTAGAACCTGTAGAACCTGAGGAACTTGTAGGACCCGTAGAACCTGTAGAACCTGAGGAACTTGTAGGACATGTAGAACCTGTAGAACCTGAAGAACTTGTTGTCCAGATTCTGTCCCATGAGTCCACTCAGGACCCGGCTTCTGTCCCCAGGCTCCACCTGAACTCCAACCGTCTGGTGGCCATCGACAGCCGTTGGTTCGAGTCCCTGCCGTCTCTGGAGATCCTGATGATCGGGGAGAACCCCATACTGGGTCTGGAGGAGAAGAACTTCCTGCCTCTGTCCCGCCTCCACAGCCTGGTTCTGGCCGGGATGGGTCTGGTCTCGGTCCCGTCCACGGCCTTCATGGGCCTTGATTACCTGGAGAGTCTCTCTTTCTACGACAACCGGCTCAGGTGGGTCTGGGAGCACACTCAGGTTCTGACGGGTCCAGGTGGGTCACAGCTGACTCCTGTGTGTCGGTTCTGCAGGTCCGTCCCACGGGACGCTCTGAGCGTGCTCCCGAACCTGAAGTTCCTGGATCTGAACAGAAACCCCATCAGCCGGATTCAACGGGGAGACTTCCAGAACCTTCAGCACCTGGAGGAGCTCAGGTCCGTCTGACAACACGGACCAGAACCAAAGCTTGATTCTGGTCCAGTTGTTTCACCAAGTTGACCCGATTCTTTATGTTTCTAAACTTAACTTGGTTCTGATCGATTCTGATTAGTTCTGATTGGATCTGATTGGTTCTGATTGGATTTGATTGGATCTGATTGGTTCTGATTGGATTTGATTGGATCGGATTGGTTCTGATTGGTTCTGATTGGATTTGATTGGTTCTGATTTGGTTCTGATTGGTTTTCATTGGTTCCGAGTTGGATCTGATTGGTTCTGGTTGGATTTGATTGATTCTGGTTGATTCTGATTGGTTCTGGTTGGTTCTGATTGGTTATGAGTTGGTTCTGATTGGTTATGAGTTGGTTCTGATTGGTTTTCATTGGTTCCGAGTTGGATCTGATTGGTTCTGGTTGGATTTGATTGATTCTGGTTGGTTCTGATTGGTTCTGGTTGGTTCTGATTGGTTATGAGTTGGTCCTGATTTGTTGTGATTGGATTTGATTGATTCTGGTTGGTTCCGATTGGTTTTATGTTGGTTCTGATTGGTTGTCATTGGATTTGATTTGGATCTGATTTGTTCTGGTTTGGATATAATTGGGTCTGATTGAATCTGATTGGTTCTGGTTGGTTCTGATTAATTCTGGTTGGTTCCGATTGGTTGTATGTTGGGTCTGATTGAATCTGATTGGTTCTGTTTAATATTTTTGTGTATTTTGTGTTTGTTTGGTTGTTTGGACCTCCAGTCTGAACAACATGGATGACCTACTGATGGTGGAGCATGAAGCGTTCCAGAACCTTCCAGAACTGGTCAAACTGGAGCTGAGCAACAACCCCCGTTTGTCCTACGTGGACCCTCAGGCCTTCAGGTGAGTCCATCTCTCAGGTGTGGTGAAGCCATGGTTTTCCCAGCCTGCTTCAGCTCTTCTTGTCTCCGCCCCCTCAGGGACCTGTCCTCCCTCCGGACCCTTCTGTTCCACAACAACCAGCTGAGCCTCCTCTCAGGGGACCTCCTCTCTGCCCTGCCGGCCCTGGAGGAGGTGTCTCTGCGCTCCAACCCCCTGCGCTGCGACTGCCTCACCTCCTGGGGTCCTCACCTCGGCAACCGCTCACACCTGAAGCTGCTGGAGTCCTCCGTCACCGTCTGCTCCTTCCCGCCGCACCTGATTGGCCGAGAACTACAGGAGGTGGTGGCAAATGGATGGGGCGGGGGCGGAGCCAACAGCTGCCTGCCTCACATCTCTCCTCACGCCTTTCCTCCAACCGTGAACGTCAGCGTGGGACAGCCAATCACCTTGGAGTGTTGGGCAGATGCTGACCCCGCCCCTCAGTTCTATTGGGTGACACCGACTGGGGACAAGGTGGGCGGGGCTATGATGTTGGGGGCGGGGACAGTTGAAAATGTGGATATAAAAAAAAAGTCACTTGAATTGAAGAACTTTAATTTTCAGAACTAATAAATCCAGAACTGAACATGGGTCTGATACCTGCTTCCTGTTCAGGTGAGCTCTGAGGCCGTGGCTGCACCAATCATATCAGAGGAGGGGCGTGGCCTGAACAGGATGAGGAAGAAGCACCGGCTGTCCGAGCCCGGAGCGTTGGTGATCGAACACGCGGACCCGTCAGATGCAGGTCAGTCTGTGCTGCTGCTGCCTGAGCTGCTCAGTGTGCAGAGCCACRCCTTCACCTGAGCTCTGTTCCAGGTGTGTACACCTGTGTGGCCTGGAACATGGAGGGAGCCGACACCAAGAGTGTCTCTGTGTCCGTGGACCCTCAGGGCTCTGACAGATCCTGGTCCAGAGACGGGGTGCAGCGGGGCGATGAGCCCAGGAGGGACCAGTTCTATCCAGGGAACTGGTCCAGCACCACAGCCTCTCTGGTGATCCTGGCTAAGGTAACCCCTGAGTCCCCACCCCCCAGGACTCAGGTCCAGTCAAACCACCTCCATACCAACCTGCTACTTCCTGTTTCCTGTCAGGTGGTTCACGCCCAGTCGGTGGTGTTGGAGTGGAAGTTGTACCCCAGCAGGGGGGCTTCCTTTGTGGATCTGAGTGAGCACAACACGCCCCTCCCTTTGCCCCGCTGGACCAGCGCCGTCGTGCACATCGACAACTCTCAGATCAGCTACACTGCCAAGGTGAGMAAGACCGGGTCGGTTCTGGACTCAGTTTTTAGGTTCTTATGTTGACCAGTGGATCCAGACTCCGCCCACCTTTTCCTCTGCTCCTCCCCCTTCAGGTCCCTGCTGATGTTCAGGAGTACAACCTGACGCACCTCCTTCCTGCAACAGAGTATCACATCTGTCTCACCGTCTCCTCCTCCCCGACACCTCCTCCCAGCTCCGCCCCCAGCCCCGCCTCCCCCGTCCCGTCCTCTCCCGTCCACACCTCCTGCCTGAACGTCACCACCAGGGAGGCGGGTTTCTCTGTGGAGCTGATGGCGTCGCGGCGCAGCAGCGTGGCGCTGGCGGCCGTCATGGGCTCCATGTTCGCCCTGTCCATCATGGCGCTGCTGGTGGTCTACATGGGGCGCCGCGTGCAGCAGCACAAGACCTGCGGCCACTCACTGAAGGTGTTCATGCAGCACGCCACATCCATCCCTCTGAACGAGCTGTACCCGCCGCTCATCACGCTGTGGGAGAGCGAGGCCGAGAAGGACAAAGACGACAAGGAGGAGGAGATGGGAGGGCAGGTGGGAGGCAGAGACGAGGAGGAGGCCGGAGGGAGTCAGATAAACACCACCAAGACCTACATGTGGTAGCTGCAGGAGGAAGGACACCTTGTGACTCATTCAGGAGCCTGACAGACAAACTGAGGGGTAAAAAACCCACGAGCTGCAGGGGGAAGGGGTGGGGTCACAGTTATCAGCTGCTGGGGGAAGGGGCGGGGTTATAGTTAGTTAGTGGAGGAAGGGGCGGGGTTATAGTTAGTTAGTGGAGGAAGGGGCAGGGTTATAGGTAGTTAATGTAGGAAGGGGCGGGGTTATAGTTAGTTATTGAAAAAGGGGAGGGGCTACTGTGAAGTTCTGATTTCTAGACTGAAACATCAAAATAAGTTTTGGATTTTTATGTTTTCTTGTTTCTGTTTGAAAATGTCCACGCCTCACCTGAGCAGCTGAACTTCCCTCTGGACAGGTTGTTTATCAAACCGTGGCTCGGGGCCTGGTTTTGGGCCACCAGCAGGTGTACACAGGACAGCTCATGGTCCAGCAGCTCCTGAAGAACTTTTCAGACCCGTGAGTCCAGATGTTTTGACCTCAGAGAGGATCGGTACTGTAAAATCAGCTTATTGTAACGTAGTTCATGTGATGAACACCGACACGCAGCACAGGTGACCTCACAGCACAGGTGACCTCTGAGGGGCTGCTGCAGGTTCTCAGGAACATCAGGCTGAAACATGTCGGTGTTTTTGACTAAATGTGAGTTTATCTGATGCTTCTTGTTTCTGTCGTTGGTTCAGTTAAAGTCAAACTTTGTTTCCAGAATCGAAGCTGCAGTTTGATCTTTGAGTTCAGACTGAGAAGCAGCTGAAAGCTGCGACTCGTCTGTGGAACATGAAGGAACACGTCTCAGGTTTGAGGTTCTGCTCAGAGCTTCATGTCTTCCTGTCAGAACCACCGGACCTTTAATCCTTCAGAACCTTCTGCACTCCACCTCTTCTGCATCTGTAGCTTCTGTAGCAACCATCTTCTCCTCTGCAGTCTGACCTCGACCCGGTTCTTCTCGACCCGGTTCTGTTGCATGACTTTGCACTCACGTTTAGGACTGTTTGTATAAAATGTGTGAAAAACCTGCAAACTGAGAGGCACCAGAACCTCTCTGAGGTCCAACATTCAGCTGACTTCTCTCACATCAGATTAGAAACCACAGGGAACTGGATCGGGTCGGTTCTGGGTTTGGGTTCTGCAGTTTGCAGGTTTTATCTTCTGTGAACCAAAACTCAGCAGAAACTAAAGTTTCTTCAGACAAACAGGCTGAAGGTTCTAATCTCAGCTGAAGGAACTGAACCAGAACCAGTTTTCAGGTCCAAACACTCCAGATTCAAACCTGAATCCAGGTGGAGACACAGAACCTTCTGGACTCAGATCCTGTAGAGTCTGTGTTGGGCCCAGCACCTGTTCAGCTGACAGGTCAGCTCTGGCAGCCATCTTGAACTGTTCTGACTCCAGATTCCTTCACATCTGTCCTGTGGTTAACCAGATATTTTGCTGACACATTTAGATGATGGTGTGTGTCACAATGAAAGTACTTCTTTCTGCCCACCTGCAGTCAGTCACATATTTTCTGTTAAAGTTTTGGAAACATTAAATCTGTTCAGCAGCTGAATAAACCTGAACTTTGTTTTATTCTCTGCTGAGTAAATCACATCAGTTTGTTGGGCAGGAACCTTCAGCGACAGCGCCCCCTGCTGTCCAACACTTTAATGCTGGTTTTTCTATGAAGTCTTTCACTTTATATTTGAACTGTTACTATTGTTCTTAGTGTTTTTTGGGCACTAAGCACCAGCTGTAACTGCAGGTGTGTGTTGGGGCGGAGTCTTCTTATACGAATAAAAACACTGTCACTCTTCAGCCTGATGTCTGTTTTATTACAGAAACTAAATCTGTTTCCTTCTTCAGGTTCCAACACAATTCAAAACACTTGAAAATAAAAAAAAAACACTTTAAAACATAAAGGGGAAAAATTCAATCAGTTCCATTCACTATGGAGATTTTTTAATGAAAATGTTTTATTTGAAATAAATGTTTTATAAAAAGGCACACCGTGGTCAAAATATTCACAGTCCTGCCATTACTAAAGTACATCAAAATACAACAAACATAAAACAMAAAAAATAAGAGGTAAAAACCCATTTATTCCTGTAAACAAGAAATCACAGATAAAGTTTAAACAAGATGTGAAATATAAAAATACATTAATTTATTTAAAAAGATTTAAAGAGAACTGTTGTAACCCACTAACATTAAATATTTACTACTAACCCATTACTAAACTTCAATATTTATGTAAATTATTAAAAAATGTTCTTACAAGATTTGTTCTGTTTTGGCCTGGAAACAGGAACTTCTCAGGGTTTCATCACATCTGCTTTCATTAAAGAATTAAAAGTACAACAAATAATTTTCTGATCCCTTGAAGCTTTAAAGGACCGATCACACATCCCTGAGGAACACCGCAGTAAAACATCACTTGTTTGTCTGGAAGTAGCAAAGAGGCTTTTTTATTTTTTGTTTTAGAAACATTTCTCCTTTTTATTTATCAACATATTTTTAAAAACATGGTTTAAAAAGACCTCTTGGTCACAATCTTTTTTAGACAAATTTAAACTTTCACACGACATAATTAAAAAATATTGTACTGCGATAAAAAAGGATCAAATCCAAATGATTTTGTTTAAGTTATAAATCAAACCTGATCCAATTAGTTGAAAACAATTTCTACTTGAAGTTTTAGGAGTTCTGTTGGACTGACAATAAAAAAATATTCCAGGCTCATTTAAGATTCTTTAGAAGTTAAACATCTAGAAGGGAAGAAAACAGCTGACAGATAAAATATGGAAGATCATTTCTGCCACTAAAGAGGATAAAAAAACTAACAAAATGGGACATTTTGTGTTAGATGGACATATAACCCACATCATGATGACATGGATCAGTTTTTGTTTAGTCATCGATTAACCTTAGTTATTGTGTATACTTCTTTGTGTCATGGTTCAAACTTTGTATCTTGTTTTTATGACATAATGATGACTTAGAAACTCATACTGTATTTATAAAAAAACTATTACATTTTTATTTTGGCGTACATGAGCTTCCATTTTTATTTACACTTCACCTGTTCACCAGGTGTTCCATCACATCCCACCATCTGTAAACTGAAGTTTGACCCTGAGAATATTTGGTATCTTCAAACAGAAGCTCCTCAATCAGCTGATTTATTCTTTAAAAATCTTCACATCTGGACATTTCACAGGTTTATCTCCAGCTTCCAATATTTTAATTCCCACAAAGGAAAAAAACTCAAATGTGATAAATCAAAACAGGAAACCCAAAGTTTGATCTGAAGACCAGAATCCAACCAATAAACAATCCTAAACCCCGGTGTGCTGCTTTATCCAGGCCCGGTACTTGGTGACCCGGGTGTAGATGCCCGGTTTGTTCCTAAAGGCGCAGCCTTCGCCCCAGCTCACCACGCCCGCCTGGAAGGCYCGCCCACTGGGGTTGTTGACGGCCAGGGGTCCGCCGGAGTCACCCTGCAGGGTCAGAGCAGAGTCAGAATCCAGGACTGATTCAACCTAACAGAGGCTCTGGTTCCACCTGCTGGATCTGACCCTAAACCATGACCAAGATGATCTGCTGCAGTTCAAACCGAGCATCAGTATGGGGAAGAAAGGTGATTTGAGTGCCTTTGAACGTGGCATGGTTGTTGGTGCCAGAAGGGCTGGTCTGAGT
>NW_013953233.1:49921-55564 GCF_001266775.1 Austrofundulus limnaeus
TACCATCTTCTGACCATGTCCATCCCTTTATGACCACAGTCTACCATCTTCTGACCATGTCCATCCCTTTATGACCACAGTGTACGATCTTCTGATGGCTACTTTCAGCAGGATAACGCTCCATGTCATAAAGCGTGAATCATCTCAGACTGGTTTCTTGAACACAACAATGAGTTCACTGGACTGGAATGGCTCCACAGTCACCAGATCTCAGTCCAGYAGACCTTTGGGCTGAGGTGGAACAGGAGACTCACATCATGGATGTGCAGCTGACAAATCTGCATCAACTGTGTGATGCCATCATGTCAACATGGACCAGACTCTGAGGAATGTTTCCAGTACCTTGTTGAATCTATGACACCAAGGATTAAGGCGGTTCTGAAGGTAAAAGAAGGTCCAACCTGGTCCTAACGAGGTGTACCTGATGAAGTGGCAGGTGAGTGTATTTTAGCTGTTGGAATATTGGCTTTGAGCGCAGAGATTCTCTGCTCTGGGTTTGGTCTGAAGTGTAATTCTGATGAAGCACCTAACGCCCCCCCCTCCTGGAAGAGTCCATCTGACCCACGTTACGGTGGTCTCACCTGACAGGCGTCCACGCCGCCCTTCAGGACTCCGGCACACAGCATGTTGTCAGTGACCTGCTCCTGCATCAGATCCTTACACACGGTGCTGTTGATGACCCGGACCTGAGCCTTCTGCAGGATCTTGGCTAAATCTCCTGAAACAAACCAGAACCAAACAAATGAGAGGAGAAACAGACGTTTTATTCTGAAACTCTGACTTCCTCCTCACCTCCTTCTATGGTGGCGCCCCAGCCGGTGATCCACGCCTCCTGGCCTACAGGGAAGTCGTAGGTGGGGGAGGGCAGGCAGATGGGCCAGATGTACTGGTTCAGAACCACGAGGGAGTCCAGCTGCATCAGGGCCAGGTCGTTGTCGAAGGTCAGGGGGTCGTATTCCGGGTGGGCCACGATTCGCTCGATGTTCCTCTTCTCTGTCCACTCATTGGTCAGACCCTGGACATGCAGACCCAGGAAGGCCTCCCACAGCTGGGCCTGAGAGTACCTGCAGCAGAACCACAGGGATATTAGCAGAACCGGGTCTGACCCAGGTCTGACACAGGTCTGACACAGGTCTGACCCGGGTCTGACCCAGGTCTCAGGATGTTTCCTGTACAAACAACCGGTTCACTTCTGGAGCTCAGAGAGCCAAACAATCCAAGTAGGCGTCTCTGCAGGACGTGTGGTCTTGTGGGCAGAAACGGCCCAATCTGTGATTGGTGGAAGTTTTTATGTGGGCGGAGTTGACCCTAATCATGATTGGCAAAGTTGGTGTGTGGGTGGAGTTTTCCCTAACTGTGATTGGTTGGATTGACTTGTCTTGTGGGACAACTTAAAAGAAGAAGTAATAACAGTAAAAAAATGATTTATTGACTGTCTAGGTACAGTTTAAAACAGAACAAAGACATAAAAATTATTGTGAACATGTAAACATAATTTCACTGAAAATTTAATGCAGAAAGCTTCTTCCTGTCTTAAATTATGATTAATATTCATATTCATATAGATTTTAAGTGATCTTTTTACAGGCTGTTAGGGCTGTTTCATCCCTCCATATGTCAGGCGTTCAAATTTCGTGCAGCTAGCACCTTTCTTTCTCCAGTTATGACGAAAATTAATCTTCAAATGTTGCTTCCTGCCCGACGTGAAGCTACTCCAGGAGCAGGGCTGTCTCCGCCCACAAAACGTTCTGCAGAGACCCCCTTCTGAAACATTCTCCCAACAAGGAACAGGAAACTGAACGGACCGGTCCGGTTGGTTCTGACCTGACGGTGTCGTCGTCCTGGACGCAGTGGGCAGCGGTCAGCAGCCAGCGGTTGTTCAGAACCGACGCTCCACAGACGTGACCCGTTCCTCTGATGTGCAGGCTCACCTGCCAAGGCCACTCCCCCTCCCGCGCCATCTGACCGCCAACGATCCGGGAGCTGCGGAACGGTGGCGTGCCACACCCTGAAACCACACACAGCTTTAATCATGTGTGTCTGTGTGTGTGTGTGTGTGTGTGTGTGTGTGTGTGTGTGTGTGTGTGTGTGTGTGTGTGTGTGTTTACCACAGTTGGACTCATCAGAACCGTCCTGGCAGTCCTGCTCACCGTCACACTCAGGGTTCAGTTTACTGATGCAGCGTCCGTCTCTGCAGCGGAATGTGAAGTCCGAGCAGCTCAGCTGCAGAGCTGTAAACAACAACAAACAAACAAACAAAGAGCTGAACAACAACAGAGACAGTCAGAACCAGTCCTGTTTGATTCTGTTCCAGCTCGGGAAAGAAAAGATCCGGTTGTTATCTCCTACATTTTCCACATCTGGACTCATCAGAACCGTCTCCACAGTCGTCCCGTCCGTCACACTTCAGCGTCTCTGAGACACAGAGACCGGTTCTGCAGGAAAACTGTCCGACTGGACATGTTTCTGCAGACAGGAGACAGTTGGATCAGAGCCTGAACAGTTTCCACTCAGCAGGAAGAACTTCCTGATGAACTCACTGCACTTCTGTTCATCACTGTTGTCTCCACAGTCGTCCACACCGTCACACTGCCACAGTCTGGACTTACACTGACCGTTTCTGCACTGCATCTGGGACTGCTCACACTCTGAGACAAGAGCCGTTAGTCAGGATGACCTGTGTCCTCACCAACAGGTACAGTCAACAGGTGTGGACAGGTAAACAGGTGTGAACAGGTGAACAGGTGTGGACAGGTGTGGAGGACTCACTGCAGTCGACCTCGTCACTGTCGTCCTCACAGTCGTTCCAGCCATCGCAGCGCAGAGTGTTGTTGATGCACATGTTGTTGCTGCAGCGGAACCTTCCGGGACAAGCTGAGGACAACGTCACACACTGAACACAAACATCTGAACCATCTGACCCTGAAAGGCCACAGACACTGGTCCCATTAGAACCTTCTGAGGGACGACATCTTACGGTTAGACGGGACGAAACCTTCGTAGACGGCCACGAAACCCTGATGGACGAGAGACGCGTCGGAGACAAACCTGATGGTCATCAAGCTGCTCTCGCTGGTGAACACCGTGTTTTCCAAGTTCTTGCCACACAACCTTCATGGACACAAAACAGGAAGAGTTATTGTGGATCATCAGAACCAAACATGGGTCAACAACAAATTGATTCATATCAAACACTGCTCTATGCCCAACTGAATCCTCTGGTCTAAAATGAATCGTCTGATCCAAATTGAATCGTCTGATCCAAATTGAATCGTCTGATCCAAATTGAATCGTCTGATCCAAATTGAATCGTCTGATCCAAATTGAATCATTTGATCCAAACTGAATCATTTGAACCAAACTGAAGCATCTGATCCAAACTGAATCATTTGATCCAAACAGAATCGTTTGATCCAAACTGAATCGTTTGATCCAAACTGAATCATTTGAACCAAACTGAAGCATCTGATCCAAACTGAATCATTTGAACCAAACTGAATCATTTGATCCAAACTGAAGCATCTGATCCAAACTGAATCATTTGATCCAAACTGAATTGTTTGATCCAAACTGAAGCATCTGATCCAAACTGAATTGTTTGATCCAAACTGAAGCATCTGATCCAAACTGAATCATTTGAACCAAACTGAATCAACTGATCCAAACTGAATCATTTGAACCAAACTGAAGCATCTGATCCAAACTGAAGCATCTGATCCAAACTGAATCAACTGATCCAAACTGAATCAACTGATCCAAACTGAATCAACTGATCCAAACTGAATCATCTGATCCAAACTGAATCATCTGATCCAAACTGAAGCATCTGATCCAAACTGAAGCATCTGATCCAAACTGAATCAACTGATCCAAACTGAAGCATCTGATCCAAACTGAATCAACTGATCCAAACTGAATCGTTTGATCCAAACTGAATCAACTGATCCAAACTGAATCATTTGATCCAAACTGAATCGTTTGATCCAAACTGAATCATCTGATCCAAACTGAATCATTTGATCCAAACTGAATCAACTTATTCAAACTGAATCATTTGATCCAAACTGAATCGTTTGATCCAAACTGAATCATCTGATCCAAACTAAATCATCTGATCCAAACTGAATCATTTGATCCAAACTGAATCAACTGATTCAAACTGAATCATTTGATCCAAACTGAATCATTTGATCCAAACTGAATCAACTGATTCAAACTGAATCATTTGATCCAAACTGAATCATTTGATCCAAACTGAATCATTGTCCAAACTGAATCATTTGATCCAAACTGAATCATTTGATCCAAACTGAATCATTTGATCCAAACTGAATCATCATTGTCCAAACTGAATCATTTGATCCAAACTGAATCATTTGATCCAAACTGAATCATTTGATCCAAACTGAATCATCATCTGATCCAAACTTAACTGTTAGATAGAAACATAAAATTTCAATTTCATGAGCATCAATATTTTACTTCCAGATCTCAGGAGCAACTCCAGTAAAAACCTGTTTGTAAAATATTATAAATATAAAACATTAATTTCTATAATTCACTGAATAAAGGAATAAACGTCCAGTTTCTCACCTTTCACCATCAACCTCGACGTAATCCTTCACACAGTTCTTACTGTCGGTTCCTACGGAGAACGTCTTGAACTGAACCTTCACAAACTTTTCCTTTGAAACCTGACAGATGAGATGAAAATAGACGAGAGACGATGACTGGATTAAAGATTCATGAACCAGATGGATGTTCTGCTGGTGGAACGTTTCAGAGACAGAACCAGGAGAACCTACCTGGATGTTCCACTCACAGTGGCTCCGAGGAGGATAGTTGGATGGGTAGAACGGTGAAGAAAAGGAGCCTTGGTCTGCTGTGAGTCTTCCTCCACATTCTGAAGAAAAAGATGTTAAAACCCTCAAACATTCAGGAACAATTTTTTCATTTCTTTTTTTAATGACGAAGAAAAAAAACACAAAAAATCTTGTTTTTTTTAATTAAAACAACAAAAGATCAGATTGTTCTGAAATCAGCTGAGAAGTTGGAGAACTTCCATTAGAAGAAAATGTTGAACATCAGGATTTTAAAGAAACTCATTTAAGAAGTTTGACTAAAACTTTGGTTTTGAAACAATCAGAACCAAATAAGACGGAAACTTTGATCAGAAAAAAATCTGAAATAATTATTTTCTAAAATTAGTAACTCAGATTATTAAAAACAGATTTTCCAATAAAAAAGATTTTCTTCTAATCAGGCAGTTCTTCTGTTTTACTTATTTCACTTTTTTAAAAGTAGTATTTTAATATAAAACATATGAAAAATGGTGAAGGTCTTTTCTGACCTTTAATCCAAGGTCAGAAAAGACCTTCACCATTTTTTTAAATTCTTTAAAATTCAAACCAATGAAAACAATCCAAACTGGACTCAAAGAGGAGGTCCTCTCCTCACCTGKTTGCTCTTTGACAGGAAGCTGGGAGTAGCTGGCCTTGAACCCAGGGAAGTTCTTCTCCTCGTCGGTCACCAGCGTCAGCAGCATGACGTTCCCAGAGGACAGGAAGGACAGCGAGTCCTGGGGGTAACCACACTGTCTGCAGGGGGACACAGACCCCGTCACTCAGAGGACGACAGGTGGGG
>NW_013953233.1:57771-59432 GCF_001266775.1 Austrofundulus limnaeus
GGAAACAGGTGGGGGAGTGGAAACAGGTGGGGGAGTGGAAACAGGTGGGAAGTCTGATCTGAAGGAAACTTCTCGTCACATCAAAGAAAACCTCAAACATGAAGAAACATGACTCAGCTGTTTTCTTGTCTCCATGGTAACCTTTATCACCTGTAGCTGCTTGGTGCTAACCTGATGGAACCTGTCTGACCACACCCACCAGTGATGTCACAGGCTCCACCTGTAAACAACCTTGGCTTTCATTAGTGCTGTTGTCTCACTCTGTCAGAGCTCGAGGTTCGATGGGAGCCAGAGAGTCGTAGATCTTGATGAAGTCTCGCTGACAGTCGTCCTCCAGGTCCAACGTGTGGAAGTCGAGCCGGATCAGGTGTCCCGGGTCGGCCCGGAGCCTCCACTTCTGGTACATGTTGGGAGGATACGGAGTATTAGGAAAGCCTGGAGAAGTGATCTCTCCCTTCTCCTGGACGTGGATGTCGATCGGCTCCCTCTCTGCAAATAAGGTTCTGGTTTCAGTGGACCGGTACCACTCTGGGTTCTGATGCAGATCAGAGTCAGATCTATTTAATGACTTCAGTGTTTGCATCAGAACTCACCGGATACTGAAGTTCTGCTCAATCGTGAATCCAGAGCTAAAAGAACAGAAACCAAGATTTTCTGATTTTAGTTCAAATGTTTCGAGAATTCGATCAGGTCAACGTTTGTTCTGGTCTGAAGTCCTCCAGAACAAACTGTGGACCACAACACACCAAGCTGAGGGTCTTCAGGTGGTCTCCAGAAATTTGATGAGTTTTAAATTTTACCAAGTTATTTGGTTATTTGGAAAATAAATAAATAAATAAAGCTCCTCTCAGTGCTCGGACAGCCATGTCCTCCGGTCAGAAACAGCCAGTAAGACCAGAGGGTTGTCTTACTGGTGCCAGTCAGCTTTCATCTTTATCAACTAAAGACAGATTTAGAAATAAAATCTACTGGAGATGAAGAGAAAAGTGATTTATTATCAGAACTTGTTCAAGCTTTTTTCATGTAAAGATGAACTAAATGTTGACCAACTAAGAAATGATGACTCGGTGGAACCTGTTACACACTAAACCCCGTAAAGAACCTGACGGGTTTTATTACGACATGAAATCCTGGAACTGGAAGACTTGGTCTATAACAGGACAAACCTCCAGACGTGACACCCTTAACATTCAGAGCGTCGACCGGTTTCAGCATCAGCCGCCCATGCCGACCCGTCGGAGATTCTGCTGGTTCCTCCAGAGAATGAATGGCTTCCTCCAGAGAGTTCTGCTGGGGGGCGGGAAGCTCAAACTCTGACTGGTAGTACGCCACGACACCACCACTGGTGTCTCCTTCACTGCAGGACCACAGACACACAGGAACCATCATCGGATCAGAACAAAGCAGAAGGTGTGGGTTCTTCACCGGAGAGGGGAGACCCTGTACCTGAAGGCCTGGACACTGGAGGTCTTGAAGTATTTTGCTAACACAGAGTTTTTAGAATAAATCAGCTTCAGCTGAAAGACAAAAAGAGTAAAATCCAGACTCCATTACTCCAGGGCTCAAACAGAACCAGTTCCTGACTGAAAACGTAATGTTATGCATATAACTACTGTTCCCTGAAGGAAAGGAACGAGGTACAACATCATGTATGGGAAACC
>NW_013953233.1:61238-62492 GCF_001266775.1 Austrofundulus limnaeus
CCACTGCCGGGGGAAGGCCCCTGGCTAGTAAGCAGGACCTTACAGCAGGTAGGCATGCAGCCTCCACAACTCTGGATGCGGGTGAAATATCCCCCCACCCTGCCTGAGAGAGGAGATCTTGGTGAAGAGGAAGTTGCCAGGGCTGAGCAGCCAGCAGGCTGATTATCTCAGCGTACCAAGACTTCGCTGGCCAATGGGGCGCCACCAGAATCAGAGACAGACCCTGTCTGCGTACCCTCTCTAGTACAGGCAGTATCATTTGTACTGGGGAAAATGCATACAGCAGTACGTTGGGCCACGGGTGGGCTAGAGCGTCCACCCCCAGTGGGGCGTTCTGATCCGTTATGGAAAAGAACAGAGGGCAGTGGGTGTTGGCCCTTGTGGCAAAGAGATCCACTGCTGCCCTGCCAAACAGGTTCCAACCTGGTCCACCTTTGGGGGGTGCAGCCTCCACTCCCTCACCATAGGTCCGCCCCTGGAGAGTAGATCTGGGCCCAGATTCAGCCTCCCAGGAACGTGAGTGGCCCTGATAGACAGGAAATGCACGCTGCACCACTGCAAGAGAGTGAGACAGTTCCAACAGGGGAAGAGACCGTGTTCCCCCCTGTCTGTTTATGTATGACACTACGGTCGTGTTGTCTGTTCTGATCAGAACATGTTGGTTCTGCAGAACCGGACAAAACTGTTTCAGTGCTAACAGAACCGCTAACAATTCCAGGCAGTTTATGTGGAGTCTGGACTGCTTCAGAGTCCAAACCCCCCTCACTGCCGCACCATCGCACAGAGCCCCCAACCCCACCAGGGAGGCGTCTGTGGATACCACCTTGCGAAATGACACTCTCCCTCGGTGAGCCTCGGCACTGCAGGCCAGGTTCCCTCCAAGGACTGAGAGCCTTCATGCATGAGGCAGTTATCGTTAGCTTTCTGTGGCGGTGTCGTAATGCACACAGCCGGTGAGAGTGGGACCAGCGCTGAAACCGACACATTTTTAGCAGGCTGAGTGGTACTACTGCGATCATAGAAGCCATCATGCCCAACAGTTGCAGAACGGTCTGAAAACTCAGTTTGCGTCCCAGTTGAAACTGAGCGAGGCAGCGGTGAAACGCAGCTGCTCTGTTTTCTGAGAGACGCGCTCTGCCCGACAGGGAGCATATTTCTAACCCGAGGAAAGAAAACTGTTGGCTCGGAGTCAATAAGCTTTTCTGAAAATTTACAGAAAAACCCAGAGCCTAATCTCAATACTTTGTTGTATAT
>NW_013953233.1:62899-65085 GCF_001266775.1 Austrofundulus limnaeus
GTGTTTACCACGGTGTTGAAAGGAGGCGGCCTTATGCGAAACTGTAGCCGGTAGCCCATGGCAACAGTTCTTTCCACCCAAGGGGATGGTGCGCATGCGCGCCAGAGAGAGAGTGGCATCGCTAGGCGACCAACTTGTGTTGGCGATGTGCTGCTGCCCTCTGTCGTATGAGAGAGGCGCAGCATTAYCTGACTGTCGCCCATAGCTTTTGGATTTATTTGTGAGTAAAGTTTATACTTTGACACTTTTGACACAATAACACAAACGTTAGAAACAGTTGTGCTTTGAACATTTAGTGCACCCAAACTGGGGGCTTTTAGTGCGTACACTGTGTGAGTGGGGTGGGACTGGTGCTTGGGAGACTGTGTGAGGGAAACGCAGCGCCTCTTGGGGCTGGTTCCCTGAACAAAACAAACAAGATGCGTTTTGGGCAGCAGCCGATAGCAGGCAATCATGTCTCCCTGGCCCTGAAGTGACAGTCCCACAGCTAGGAGGACTGTCTTCTTCCTCTGAGGCGTTGAGCCCTTCAGAAGACCCAGAGGGGGACCCTTGCTCCAAACTGAATGGCGGGGAGGTTGGTCGCGGTTCTGAGGCTGCACTGACTGGGTGCTCAGGCTCCCAGGCAGCACTGCTCTCTTGACAGGAGGCGACTGAGCGGCCGGCTTCTGTGTGCTAGTCTTCGGTCTCRCGTCACGTCTGGGGACAATACAGCTCAGGGCTTCAGCCTGCTTTCCCCTCAGATCAAACTTTKTCTGAATGATGTCGAGAGACCGACCAAATAACCCAGCAGCCATAACTGGTTCATCCAGGTATGCAGCTCGGTCTCTGTCGGGACATCAGAGAGCGTCAACCACAGATGCCTCTGCGCCACCAGGGTTGAAGCCATCCCTCTGCCCAGGGAGAGCGCTGCACCGCAGGACGCAGAGAGGATGTAATCCTCTGAAGCCAAGACAAGAAGCCACGCCCACAGGGGCGACCGACGACCTCTGCTCCTTCAGGTAATTTTGTGCTCATCCCGAACCAGAAAATTTTCTATTTTGTTGAAATGAAAGGCTACTCAAAGCTAGCGCTCCGCCGGCAGACACACTTACCTGTAGGCAGCGGCGGCCGACACCAACAAAAGCAGTTAAGCTAACTTTAAGAGCCTTCCAACATACAAAGCTAACTTGCAGCAGCTAACTAGCTAGGTTGGAAGAGGTGGGGCTCTAGCAAGGTGAAGAGCAATAGAACTAAGGAGTGACTGTGATGGGGACAGTATATATATGTGTGTAGACGGAGCCTGACATCTGTCGTCATCACGTCACCTCCCTAAAGGCGTGATTAGAGGTGGCTTCAGCCAGGACACGCAGGGGCGTGGTTTCCCATACATGATGTGTTGTACCGAGTGTATTGACTGAAAGGGAACTCCCATCATGCTCTGGGGCTCACCTGCTGGTCCACCTGCTCAGCCAGACTCCTGAACTGTTTGCTGCTGGGATCTTCGTATTCTTGGACGAAGGTCTGGTCACTGATTCCCATGGAACCAATGTAAAATTTCTTCACTCTGACATCGTTGCGCACTGAAAAAACAAACTTGATTTATACAAACAGATCAGATAAAACAACAAAACCCATCCTGACCCGGTTCGGAAGGGAGGTCTGAAATATCAAACTAACAGTAAACATTAAAGGTTTTCTCTTGAATCACAGCTTTGACATAAAACCTGCATCTAAGACAGAAACGTTCTGTTTTAACTTCTGTTGCACAAAGAAACTATGAGGGGAAAAAAGGGAAATAAATGGAATTTTGGTTAAAAAAACGTGAGAAAATCCAGCCTGTTTGGAACTCTACAGGTTTAATTTCACAGCAGAAACATCATCCATCCATCAATCACTTCATCCATACTGTAGTGTAAATATACCCCAACTATAACAAACTACACTCCAACTACACTCCAACTATATTCCAGCTATACTCCAAGTACACTCCAACTACACTCCAACTATATTCCAACTACACTCCAACTATATTCCAACTACACTCCAACTATATTCCAACTACACTCCAACTATATTCCAACTACACTCCAACTGTATTCCAGCTATACTCCAACTATATTCCAACTACACTCCAACTATATTCCAACTACACTCCAACTATATTCCAACTACACTCCAACTGTATTCCAGCTATACTCCAACTACAC
>NW_013953233.1:66724-67983 GCF_001266775.1 Austrofundulus limnaeus
CAACTACACTCCAACTACACTCCAACTGTATTCCAGCTATACTCCAACTACACTCCAACTATACTCCAACTACACTCCAACTATACTCCAACTACACTCCAACTACACTCCAACTATACTCCAACTACACTCCAACTACACTCCAACTACACTCCAACTGTATTTCAGCTATACTCCAACTACACCAACTATATTCCAAATATATTCCAACTACACTCACACTACATTCCAGCTACACTCCAACTATACTCCAAATATATTCCAAATATATTCCAACTACACTCAAACTACACAAACTATACTCAAACTATACTCTAAATATTCCCCAATTATACTTAAATTGTAAACCAGATACAGTATACTCAGCTATAGCCCAAATATATAGCAACTACACACCAACTCCAACTATACTCCATCCATGCTTCACTAACAAACCAACTATACCTCAACTGTCGAACAACTTTACTCCAACTGTACGTCTAGTTTACTTTAACTGATGTTTCTCTCAGAGGTCAGAGGTCAGAGGTCAGGGGTCAGGGGTCAAACACTGAAATTCTCATTGACTTCCATTGGATCTGAGCCCAGAGTTTTATCAGCAACAATTATTTTAATCTGGGTTCTGTTTTCCCTACTTCCTCTTCCATGAGACCTCTGACCTCTGACCCCTGACCTCTGAGTCCTGACCTCTGAGTCCTGACCCCTGACCCCTGACCTCTGACCCCAGCCTCCTGTGGGATGAACCTGACTCCAGACAAACATGAATTATTTCAAACAGGAAACTAAAAACAGCTCTGAGTGGATTCCAGAACTGCTTCTATGCAGAACCAGTTTAACAAGAGGCTCAGAGTCTGATCAGGGTTTTAGATTGGACTCATCTGGATCAGAACCTGAGCCAGAACCGACTGAACCTGTCCCATTGAGTCAGAGCCTAGGTTCAGTCTGCAGACCAGGACTCAGACCAGGACTCAGACCTGGACTCAGACCTGGGCCACATGAAAAATTGTGGATCAGCTCACAGTGGAAGTGCCAGACCAGGAGTCCAGTCACCAGAGACACAACAACAGCTGAGACCAGCAGTCCGAGTCCGACACAGATCCTCTTCCTGTAGCCCGGTTCCTTCTCCAGACTCTGGACATTTGAGGCAGGCAGGTCCAGAAGACTGTCCTGCAGTCCTGGTTCCTGCAGGGACATGGGGACGGGGGAAGAGGGAGACTGGGGGAAGAGAGGACAGAGGGGACAGGGGGGACAGAGGGGACAGG
>NW_013953233.1:69451-71079 GCF_001266775.1 Austrofundulus limnaeus
GGGGGGACAGAGGACAGAGAGGACATCAGTTTAAAACATTGAAAACAAAAATTTTATCCTGAATCAAATGTTTAAGTAAAAGTTTATAAAAACTTTAGGATTCATTGAATTTTTTTATTAAATAAAATAAAATTTATTATAAAATAAAAACGGATCCGTTTGACTCTGTGAACAGAACCGCCTCATGTCTTCTGTCTGAGGTTCTGCAGAACCTGCTCCCTGTCAGAACCCGTCAGACGGGAACATAAAGAGGCTCCACCCTTCAGCAGAACTGAACCGGATCCACCCGACCCGGGTCAGGGTTCTGAGAACGGAACAGAACCTTTGGTCCCTTAAATGGATCAGAACCAAAGTTMTTCAAATCAAAACAGAACCATTCAGATAAACCAGGTTCTAAAGGTTCTACAGGTTCTGGTGGACCAGAACCACACTCTGGGTCATCAAGGTTCCAGAACCGTCCTCTTCACAGAACCTGAACCAAACACAAGTCAGGTTTCTGACAGCTTCCAGAACCAGAGAGTGGATCAGAACCAGAACCAGAACCAGAACCAGAACCTGGTGTTTTACTGACAGAAGATTTGATCATTAAAACAGCTTTTATTTCAGCAGCAGGAGGTTCTGCTGGACCGGGTTCTGGACCGGGTTCTGGACCAGGTTCTGTTCATTTTTTAAATAAAATATGTGTAATTTAAATGCTGAACACAGAAGACCAGAACCAGGACCAGATCCACAGGGTCCAGAGGACCAGAACCAGGACCAGATCCACAGGGTCCAGAGGACCAGAACCAGGACCAGATCCACAGGGTCCAGAGGACCAGAACCAGTCCAAAGTTTCTGTAAAAACCAGTATTTGAAATAAAATTCTCATCATGTGGACTGAATAAAACCAGAACCATCTGGACCATCGGAACCGGCTCAGAGTCCAACAGAAACCTGACCCCGCCCCCTTCTCACCTGAAACTATGAAACTTGGTGACGTCACAGCAGGTAACAGGTGCGGGTATCGGACTCACCTGGGTGGGACAGAACTTCTTGACGGAGTCCTGCGCGTTCATGGCGTTGYGGTTCTGCTCGGTTCTGGTGGGTTCCGGTTCTGTTCGGGGGTTCTGAGCTCTTCACAGAACCGATGGTTCCGGTCTCATGGTGGCGGCAGGTGTTCGGCTCTCAGCAGGTTCTAAAGGTTCTGTTAGCAGAGAGGAAAGGTGCAGACAGGAGTCGGTTCTGGTCGCGGCTTTAGACCCGAAGTTCGGTTCGGTGACTGAACGAYACTGAGAGCAGAAAAGTTTTAAGAGGGAGGAGCCAAAAACACACCTGAYACCTGAGCTCCCAGCAGACACCGCGCCTCCGCTGAGCAGAACCTCAACCCGGAAACCAACAGAACCCAGAAGTTCTGGAAGCRGAACCGGATCAGAGGTTCTGACCCACAGATTCTGGTTCGGATTCTGACAGAACTTCTTTTGTCTTTTCTCCTTTAACCGGTTCAGTTAAAGTTCAAAACAATGAAACAGATAATTGAACTGAACCAACCTGTTGACAAGTTAATATTTCAGTTTCACAATAAAAATAATTAAATAATAAAGACGTCATTTTTATTTAATCTGTAATTAAAAAGACTGAGTCATTAGAGT
>NW_013953233.1:77488-82770 GCF_001266775.1 Austrofundulus limnaeus
GATGGAGAGGAGGAGCTTCATGATGGAGAGGAGGAGCTTCATGATGGAGAGGAGGAGCTTCATGATGGAGGGGAGGAGTTTCATGATGGAGAGGAGGAGCTTCATGATGGAGGGGAGGAGTTTCATGATGGGGAGGAGGAGCTTCATGATGGAGGGGAGGAGTTTCATGATGGGGAGGAGGAGCTTCATGATGGAGGGGAGGAGTTTCATGATGGGGAGGAGGAGCTTCATGATGGAGGGGAGGAGCTTGACAATGGTGGGGAGGAGCTACAAATGGATGGGAGGAGCTACAAATGGATGGGAGGAGCTTTATGATGGATGGGAGGAGTTTCATGATGGAGGGGAGGAGCTTCATGGTGGAGGCGTGGCACTTCATGATGGAGGGGAGGAGTTTCATGGTGGAGGGGAGGGCTTCATGATTGATGGGAGGAGCTTCATGATTGATGGGAGGAGCTTCATGAGGGGAGAAGGGTCTTCATGAGAAAGAGGAGGGTCTTCATGAGGAGGAGGAGGGGCTTCATGAGGAAGAGGAGGGGCTTCATGAGGAGGTGSAGGGTCTTCATGAGGAAGAGGAGGGGCTTTATGAGGAGGAGGAGGGGCTTCATGAGGAAGAGGAGGGGCTTTATGAGGAGGAGGAGGGGCTTCATGAGGAACAGGAGGGTCTTCATGAGGAACAGGAGGGTCTTCATGAGGAAGAGGAGGGGCTTCATGAGGAACAGGAGGGGCTTCATGAGGAAGAGGAGGGGCTTCATGAGGAACAGGAGGGCTTGAAGAAAACAAACTGAAGAACATCCTCATGCAGAACAGAAGAGGATTTTCTTCCTCCTGGGTTTTTCTCAGATAAACTTATGATCAGTGCTACTTCTACCGTAGGAGGCTCATGCATGGAGAGAGGCCACGCCCACGGCTGCCGTCTCTTTTTTATGTTTTTGTTTTGGTTGGAGGACTGGACTGGAAGATGCAGGCAGCGTTTATGATACAAAATATGTTACAGAGCGTCCGTCTGCGCTCACCTTCACCCGAAGGAAGAACCGTTCAGCAGGAAGCTCCCAGCTTAGCTCATGAGGACGTGCACTTTTATAAACGTGCACTTTTATAAACATGCACTTTCCTGACCAGATGATGTGCACTTTCCCAAACAGACAGAAACACTTGGCTTCAGTAAATAAACAGAACCGGGTTGATTCTTTGCTACAGTTAAAGTTTTAATCTTTGCTGTTATTGGTCGAATCTGTTTACAAAAACAAACAAAAATAAAATTTGTTTGTTTCAGTGTTTCCTCTGTTTAAACAGAATCTTTGAATCTTTAATGTACGACATCATTTTTACTCTCAGCTGATTCGTACGCAGCTGTTTTCATCCAAAAGGGGTGGAGCTTTGATGAGTCTCTACTCCATTTATGGGCGTGCCCATCAATGCAGTTTTTTTGGTCAAGGTGGGCGGAGCCTGTTCTATCAATCAAACTGCTTGGCGGTCATCTTTAATCATTTTCTGCCCGTTTGGCTGGAATGAGGTTAAACTCTAAATCATCTTCATTAATCACTGATTTGTTGGATAAATTTGTTGAATTCAAGATGGCCGCCTCCGCTAATAAACATTAGCATCACAGAGACGCTAATAGAGATACTGAAGTAAAATTTGGAGTGGTAGTCGCTGAGAGTCTTTGTTTAAAGCTCTGCATGCGCTCCTCTAAGGATCTTATGGACCTGCTCGGGTCTCAGTTGGACCTGAAAGTGTTTTCAGAACCATTTGAACCCAAAGTGCACGTTGTCTGGACCCATCCTGCATGAAAGCCGAGGAGCTTCTGGTTCTGATGRTTCCTTATCTGGTTCAACCACAGAACTCTCCTTGTTCTCGGTCAGTCCAGGAAAAGAAGAACTGATGGTTCTGGTCCAGGTCCAACACTTTGTTACTGAAGGTTCACTTGTTGATGCTAGTTTCCTGCTCGGTGTAAATGTTGCATAATGTTGAAGAAGAAAAGGCTCTCGGCCTGAGACAAACACTCAGGAGCTACAGTCAGAACACCTGGGCCCAGTCCTGGACCCAGTCCTGGACCCAGTCCTGGACCCAGTCCTGGATCCAGCAGTAAAGAGTTCAGTGTCGCACAGATTGGATGGTTTCTGCTCCTGTAGGCCGTAAATCAGTCCGGTTAGACCCGGGTCAGTTTGGTTCTTCTGTTTTAGCAGCATTACCTTTGTTGGTTAGAGTCTCTGAAATCAACTGATGGCCTCTGAGTCCTGAGTCCTGACCTCTGAGTCCTGACCTCTGAGTCCTGACCTCTGAGTCCTGACCTCTGAGTCCTGACCTCTGAGTCCTGACCTCGGACCTCTGAGTTCTTTAGAATCAAATTGTTGAGGATGAGATCCACTGGACTCGCCGGTTCTCTTCCTGGTTTGGCTTTAAGTTTTTTAAACCTTTTTCACTGAAGATAAACTGGTCCAGAACTGAACAGAACCACGTTAAACTGGTCCAAACTGAACAGAACCACGTTAAACTGGTCCAAACTGAACAGAACCACGTTAAACTGGTCCAAACTGAACAGAACCATGTTAAACTGGTCCAGAACTGAACAGAACCGAGCAGCAGTTCTGCTGCAGCTGTAACACTTTGGAGAAATCATTTCTCAGTTCTTTGAAACAAACTAAGGCTCCTCTCCAGGGTTTTGTGCAACGAGACCTGCAGGGTTTTTTGTGCGAGGGGGTTAAAATAGACATGGCTGCAGAACCTTCCTGCTTGTCTTTCCGGTGACCCACAGAACTCCAGGGATCCATAGAAGACCAGCAGGGCCTCAGGTCCAGGATCCCAGGTTCAGCGGAGCTCGTTCAGACGGTTCCTGGTGGGTCTAGGGGTCTGAGGGGTCGGGGATGTCGGGGGATGAGGTCGGAGGTTATAAGGAGGAGATCTTGACGGTTTCGTGGGTGAAGGCTGTGGCCCGGGTGTTGCGCAGGATGCCGGGGATGGGAGCAGGCGACGGCGGCAGACTTTCGTCCGGCGTGTTGGCGGGCGGCGTGGGGATGCTGATGATGGCGGCGGTGAAATCCTGCTCCCCGCAGTTCAGCTTCAGGTCTTCAGGCTGCGCGTTCAGGCTGGAACGACTGTGAAGGGCACAGAAACAAAGACCACCGGTCACCACCACTCACACAGGAGCTCTCTCTCTCAAAGGTTCTGGTTCTGTTGTAGTTCTGGGCCTCAGGGCTCCTGGTTCTGATCCATTAGTGGAGCTAAAGGCTGTTTCCATCAGCAGGTTAGATGTTTGTGTGAAGACAGATTTACAGGAGGCCTGACGAGGAGCACGCTCTGCTTTATAAACATTACTGCTGAGTCAGCACCTCTGCTTTTATGAGCTTTTTACTTTTTACTGGTAACTTTGGCTGCAAACACGTTTCACACAGAAACACAGGGATCCTTCACACTAACTTTATACACTAAATACTGAACAAGAAACATATTGTTAGTGAACGAATAACAAACCTGAAATGTTACTTTGAGTGTATTTAAAAGTACTTCAATAAAATGACACTAAACTTTAATGCTAGTAACTGAAAGTATACCTAGAAGAGTACTTTCAGTATACTTCTGAGTATACTTCTATAAACTTAAGTGAGTCCAGATAAGTATGCTTGTCAGTAAACTGCTAATGTACTTAAATCAGTGTACACAGTAAACAAAAGTACACTTAGGAAAATGCAATTTTATATACTTAAGCATACTTAATGACATACTTAATGTATACTTCTTTTTGGTAAGGGTTTGTAAAGTTAGTTTTGTGCTACATGTAGCTTGTAGCTCTTTGTAAAGAGTGTTTATTGCTACGTGTAGCTATTACCTCTTTTAAAAGGGAGCTTTGTGCTACGTGTAGCTTTTAGCTCGTTGTTAAGCGAGTTGTGTGCTAAGTTTAGCTTTTAGGTCTTTGTTAAAATAGTTTTTAGCTGTTTGTAAAGAGAGCTTTGTGCTACGTTTAGCTCTTTGTTAAGAGAGTTGTGTGCTACACGTAGCTTTTAGCTCTTTGTTAAGAGGTATTTGGTTGGTTACGGGGCACGTCAGAGTTTGTGTTTTGTCGATCTTCTGGTTTGGTTTTTACTTCTGTGGTGGGATGGAGGTGGTCTTGACTTGCAGGGTGTCCAGTTCCTGGACACTCCCCCGGCTGACGGACACGATGGAGTTAGCCAATCGCATGGCAGCTCTCCTGCGGGCGCGGCGGGGACAGCAGCCTGTGGAGTTGTTCTGCGCCCCCTGCTGGCTGGACAGAGACGTGCTTCGGCTGGTTCTGAAGCCCACCGACTCGGTCATACACAGCTCGCTGTACGTCATCTCGTCCGTGAACTCGTGGTTCTGTGGAGAGACGGAGGAGGACGGGTTCGTCAAACAGGACATGTGAGACAACAGGACATTAAGACTGTTCCCCAGAACCCCCAAAGAGTCTCTTCCTGTGTCCCAAAYCTGCACCTCCTCGTTTTTGTTTACCTTTGTCTCGTCTGTTAGCAAAATGTCTCAGATCATTAAACAGCCTGATCCAAGGTGTCCCCCTCACTAACCAACCTTCAGCTGTTACAACTCAGACTGTTTTACTGATAAAGAGCTAAAACCTGGTGTGGTAGTAGCTGAGAGTCATCCCCAACACAGACCCTGATCAGAGACACATGACCCTGAGTCTACAGTGACCCTGCTTCTCTCAGGTTCTCTCAGGGTCTCTCAGGGTCTCTCTGGGTCTCTCAGGGTCTCAGGTTCTCAGGTTCTTTCAGGTTCTCTCAGGTTCTCTCAGGTTCTCTCAGGTTCTCTCAGGGTCTCTCAGGTTCTCTCAGGTTCTCTCAGGGTCTCTCAGGTTCTCAGGGTCTCTCAGGTTCTCTCAGGGTCTCAGGTTCTCTCAGGGTCTCTCAGGGTCTCTCAGGTTCTCAGGTTCTCTCAGGTTCTCTCAGGTTCTCAGGGTCTCTCAGGTTCTCTCAGGGTCTCTCAGGTTCTCAGGGTCTCTCAGGTTCTCTCAGGGTCTCTCAGGTTCTCAGGGTCTCTCAGGGTCTCTCAGGTTCTCAGGGACTCTCAGGTTCTCAGGGTCTCTCAGTTTCTCAGGTTCTCTCAGGTTCTCTCAGGGTCTCGGGTTCTCAGTTTCTCTCAGGTTCTCTCAGGTTCTCAGGTTCTCTCAGGGTCTCAGGTTCTCAGGGTCTCTCAGGGTCTCTCAGGTTCTCAGGTTCTCTCAGGTTCTCTCAGGTTCTCAGGGTCTCTCAGGTTCTCTCAGGTTCTCAGGTTCTCAGGGTCTCTCAGGGTCTCTCAGGGTCTCTCAGGTTCTC
>NW_013953233.1:85656-89778 GCF_001266775.1 Austrofundulus limnaeus
ATGAATGAATGAATGGATGGATGGATGGATGGATGGATGGATGGATGAATGAATGAATGAATGAATGAATGAATGAATGAATGTAGTGTGTTATGAGGCCTTGGTGTTGTTTGGTACTGGGCTGTAAACAAGACAATCAGGAGGAGGAGGAGGAGCAGAGCAGGGATCTGGCAGGAGGTCAGGATGTTTTCTATGATTTAGCTGAGACAGAGAAGAAAACAGCACTTTACAGCTGCACTCATCCTCATTTTGCTCTACAAATCATCGGCGCCAGCTCCATCGGGTCACATTCTGGACTTGGAACATGATGAAGCATAAGACCCAAACGGAACATAAAGACTGGTTCTGCAGTAAAACGTCTCCTGGCTGATTGGTTCTGAACGACTTCAGGAGCTGATTAATCTCGTCAGTGTTTCTTCAGCTGAAGCTCATAAAGCTGCTGTTAACAACTCGTTAGTTGAACTGTTTCTGGTTCTGAAGCTTTGTTCTTTAGAATGAGCCCAGATGATGATGATGATGGTGATGATGAGGATGATGATGTTTGGATGATCTTCTTGTTTTCTGATCAGAGCCATCTGGACCCTTACACAGATGAAAAACAAATTAAATCTTTATCTTTAGGAGCAGAAACTGCCGAGTCATTAAACGTTAAAGATATTATTAGGATCATCATCTCTTCAGTTCTCAGGTCCTGCTGCTTGTTGCAGAGAGGATTCACTCTTTCTGTCAGAAATATGTCAGTGATCATCCAGCTGACAGTAAGTCAGGTTGTTTAGAAGAAATGACTTCATCTTTATTTCCTCTGTTTGAACCCTGAAGTTGTGAAAATTAGTTTTATAATACATTTTGCTGAGTCATGATTAAAAACATTAAATCTATTCAGAAATGTTATGTTTTTCAATTAGAGTTGACAACCAATCAACCAACCAACAAACCAACTAGCAAACCAACCAACAAATCAACCAATAAACCCACATACAAACCAATCAATAAACCAACATACAAACCAATCAATAAACCAACATACAAACCAATCAATAAACCAACATACAAACCAATCAATAAACCAACTAACCAACCTACAAACCAACTAACCAACCTACAAACCAACCAATAAACCCACTAACCAACTAAAAGACCAACCCACAAACCAACTAATCTACAAACAAATCAACAAACCAACCAATAAACCCACTAACCTACAAACCAACTAAAATGCCAACTAGCAAACCAACCAACAAACAAACCTAAAAACCAACCAATAAACCAGCTAACCCACAAACCAACTAAAATACCAACCCACAAACCAAACAATAAACCAACTAGCAAATCAACCCACAAACCAACCAACAAACAAACCTACAAACCAACCAATAAACCAACTAACCCACAAACCAACTAACAAATCAACCATCAAACCAAACCCACAAATCAACCAATAAACTAACCAACAAACCAACCAATAAATTGACTAACCCATAAACCAACCAATAAACCGACTAACCCACAAAACAACTAATAAACCAATCAACAAACCAACCAATAAACCAACTTACCTACAAACCAACCAACAAACAAACCCACAAACAAACCAATAAAGCAACCTACAAAYCAACCAATAAACCAACTAACCTATAAACCAAACAACAAACTGAATAACCTACAATCCAACCAATAAACAAACTAAACAACAAACCAAACAACAAACCAACCAGTGAACCAACTAACCCACAAACCAACCAATAAACCAACCAATAAACTAACCAACCAGCAAACCAACCAACAAAGCAACTAACCTTCAAATGAACTAACCTACAAACAATCTACAATCCAACAAATGAACCAACTAATCAAAAAACCAACCACAAAACCAACTAACCTGCAAACCAACAAATAAACTGGCTAACGTACAAACCAAACAATAAACCAACAAACTAAACAACAAACCAATCCAACTTCAATATAAAAGTATGATAAAACTAGTCTTCCTTGAAGGTATGCACGTCCCCCACAGAGTCTGAAGAGATGACTCTCAGCTACTACCTCACCCAATATCTGTAAACTGACTGAGTTACAACTTTGTTGTATTTGTGTTGTGTCTGTGTTATGTCTGTGTGTTGTCTTTGTGTTGTGTCTGTGAGTTGTCTTTGTGTGGATGAAGATCCATCTAATTCAAATGTCTCCACTGGTTCATTAGATATTTTGCTAACAGACAGACACAAACAGTAAAACATGATCAGCCCTTCACCCTTGGCGGGTGATAAACTACAATACGTTGTCTGGAAGAGTTTTTCCTCCACTCTTCTTCTTCTGTGGTGCATTAAAAACCACAGCCGAGGACACATTAACACAGAAAATCCATAACTATTGACCGAAGGAATCCCCGAACGTTCGGTGAAATCTTATCTGCCTTCTGCAGAGTCACATGAGATGATTAGATCAGGTTCCTCTCAGAACTCTGGATGTTCTGGTGTTGGCCCAGAATAGCCTGGGGCTGGAATCAAACAGAACCGGAGAGATGAATATCTAATCCACCAAACAGGAAGAACCTGATCCACTCTGTCTTTACTGAACCCTCAACGGTCCAGATCCAAAGGTGCATAAGAGTCACCCTGAGATGCTGAAGGCTCCAGATGTTGTTGGTTCACACGTCTCTTTAACATTGCATGGTGGACTGGGACAACTCCTGTGGAGGACTGGGACAACTCCTCTGGTGGACTGGGACATCTCATGTGGAGGACTGGGACAACTCCTGTGGAGGACTGGGACAACTCCTGTGGAGGACTGGGACAACTCCTCTGGTGGACTGGGACATCTCATGTGGAGGACTGGGACAACTCATGTGGAGTGGCAGTCTGGGATGGTGGGTCCCATTTTTAACAAAAGGGGTTCTGGAGACCATGGTGGGGTCACACCTGGAGCAGGCTTGTGAGAGTGCTGGACTGGTCCCATTGGTAGGAGGCTCCACGGAAGACCCAGGACTCACTGCAGGGATTCTGTATCCTGTAAATTTCAAGTATTTATTTTTCTGTTCCGTCACACAGATTTACAAACACCAGTGAGCTCCAACTTCTGCCAACAGCCGGACTAAACCCTCTGAAACAGCTGAAAATCCCCCAGAGACGCATGATGAGTGTTGAAGTGTTTGAACAGAATAAAGTCCAGTTTAACCCAGAGTTTAACGCAACTTGAACTCTAAGTATACTACAACAAAGAGTTTACCTTTAAGTATAATCCTGAGTATAACTCTAAGGAAGAATATAAGTATATTTATGCATTTCTCTGTGTATAACTATGAGTATAACTAAGTATTAATATAAGTATATGTACTGTATGTATTACTCTGTGTATAATTGTGAGTATAACTAAGTATCAATATAAGTATATTTATATATTACTCTGTGTATAATTATGAGTATAACTGTGAGTATAACTCTAAGTATCAATATAAGTATATTTATGTACTATTCTGTATATAACTATGAGTTAACTCTAAGTATGAATATAAGTATATTTAGGCCTTACTCTGTGTATAACTATGAGTATAACTCTTGAGTATAACTCTAAGTACGAATGTAAATGTATGTATGCATTACTCTGTGTACAACTTTAAGTTTAACACTGAGTATAACTCTAAGTATGAATATAAGTACATTTATGTATTACTTTGTGTATAACTATGAGTATTACTCTGAGTATAACTCTAAGTATGAATATAAGTATATGTATGTATTACTCTGTGTGTAACTCTGAGTATAACTGAGTATAACTCGAAGTATGAATATAAGTATATGTATTACTCTGTGTATAACTCTGAGTATAACTGAGTATAACTCGAAGTATGAATATAAGTATATGTATTACTCTGTGTATAACTCTGAGTATAACTGAGTATAACTCGAAGTATGAATATAAGTATATGTATTACTCTGTGTATAACTCTGAGTATAACTGAGTATAACTCGAAGTATGAATATAAGTATATGTATTACTCTGTGTATAACTCTGAGTATAACTGAGTATAACTCGAAGTATGAATATAAGTATATGTATGTATTACTCTGTGTGTAACTCTGAGTATAACTGAGTATAACTCGAAGTATGAATATAAGTATATGTATG
>NW_013953233.1:94436-95738 GCF_001266775.1 Austrofundulus limnaeus
TAACAGAACCCTCCAACAGAACATCCAACAGAACCCTCCAAAAGAACCAACAGAACCCTCCAACAGAACATCCAACAGAACATCCAACAGAACATCTAACAGAACCCTCCAACAGAACATCCAACAGAACATCTAACAGAACATCCAACAGAACATCCAACAGAACATCCAACAGAACATCTAACAGAACCCTCCAACAGAACATCCAACAGAACATCTAACAGAACATCTAACAGAACATCCAACAGAACATCCAACAGAACATCTAACAGAACCCTCCAACAGAACATCCAACAGAACCATCCAACAGAACATCCAACAGAACATCCAACAGAACCATCCAACAGAACATCCAACAGAACATCCAACAGAACCCTCCAACAGAGCCCAGACAGAACCATGGAACTCAGGAACCAGGAGCAGATTTTTAAAGTTTTAAACCAGAACCAGAACCAGAACCAGAACCAGAACCAGAAGTAAACCCACAGAGGAATGATAACGATGATTTTCTGGTTTCTATTTCCAGCCTTCGATTGGTTTTATTTTCTCCTCTTCCAGTCTCTCCTCCTCCTCCTCGGTTCTATTTCTGTCCACCAGGAATTAAAGGCTGAATAAATATTTCACAGCAGTCGTCGTTCTCACAGGTCCATTACTGTCTGAGCCGTTTACCCTGACAGAACCRGCCGGATCAGAACCTCTGATGATGTTCAGATGAACTGACAGGCACAAGCTGTCTGACTGACAGGTGCTTGGACCAATCACATGGCAGGAAGCCATCATCCAGGCCTTTAGGTTTTCAGAGGAAAAATCTAAAAAATGTATAAAAAAGTTCAGATTTTAAATCAAATCATGTCATGAAGTAAACATTTAAAACATGTCCAATTCTGACCCAGTTCTGACCCACACAAAGCACTAACACATAGAATACGTTTTCTAAAGCATTCAGTGTGACAGGACAATGTGATATTTTGCTAACAGACACATTTTGTGGCAGTCCTGACATACAGTGGTCTGTCCGTCCTGCAGGAGGTGTGTCCTCAGGGACATGTCCTCCTACTCTGTACATCCTCCTCTTCCTCCTCTTCCTCTTCCTCAGTCTTTCATCTTTATTTGGAAGCTGGTGTCACTAATGTGATTATTTGTGTTTGTCGGTTTATTTTTACCTCGAACACTAAGTGAGACGCTCTGTGATCACACCACGACAAAACTGAGGAAGAGGAGGAGTTTTCTCTCCTTTACCTTCATGTGTTTAAATCAGAAGTCCAGGTGGGGGAGTGGTGTGTGTGTGTGTGTGTGTGTGTG
>NW_013953233.1:97192-99149 GCF_001266775.1 Austrofundulus limnaeus
AACGTGTTTTAAATGTGACAACATGTTAACATGTTTTACAACATGTGACAACATATTAACGTGTTTTAAATGTGACAACATGTTAACATGTTTTACAATATGTGACAACATGTTAACATGTTTTACAACATGTGACATGTTATCATGTTTTACAACAAGTGACAACATGTTATCATGTTTTACATGTGACAGCACATAACGTGTTTTAAATGTGACAACATGTTAACATGTTTTACAACATGTGACAACATGTTATCATGTTTTATAACATGTGAACAACATGTTAACATGTTTTACATGTGAATGCACTTAACATGTTTTACAACATGTGAACAACATGTTCACATGTTTTACATGTGACAGCACTTAACATGTTTTACAACAAGTGACATGTTAACATGTTTTACAACAAGTGACAACATGTTATCATGTTTTACAACAAGTGACAACATGTTAGCATGTTTTACAACATGTGACAACATGTTATCATATTTTACATGTGACAGCACTTAACATGTTTTACAACAAGTGACATGTTAACATGTTTTACAACAAGTGACAACATGTTATCATGTTTTACAACAAGTGACAACATGTTATCAAATTTTACGTGTGACAGCACTTAACGTGTTTTAAATGTGACAACATGTTTACATGTTTTACAACATGTGACAACATGTTAACATGTTTTAAAACATGTGACATGTTAACATGTTTTACAACATGTGACAACATTTTAACATGTTTTACAACATGTGAAAACATTTTAACATGTTTTACAACATGTGACAACATGTTAACATGTTTTACAACATGTGACAACATGTTAACATGTTTTACAACATGTGACAACATGTTAACATGTTTTACAAGTGACAACATGTTAACATGTTTTACAACATGTGACAATTTTACAACATGTGACAACATGTTAACGTGTTTTACATGTGACAGCACTTAACATGTTTTACAACAAGTGACAACATGTTAAAATGTTTTAAATGTGACAACATGCTAACATGTTTTACAACAAGTGACAACATGTTATCATGCTTTACAACATGTGACAACATAATTTACAACATGTGACAACAGTTAATGTTTTACGTGACAACACTTAACATGTCTTACAACATGTGACAACACGCTAACATGTTTTACAACATGTGACAACATGTTAACATGTTTCACAACATGTGACAACATGTTAACATGTTTTACAACACGTGACAAAATTAATGTTTTATGTGACAACACTTAACATGTTTTACAACACGTGACAACATGCTAACATGATTTATAACATGTGACAACATGCTAACCTGCTTTACAACATGTGACAACATGTTAACTTGTTTTACAAGTGACAAAACTTAACGTTTTACATGTCCATCCATCCATCCATCCATCCATCCATCCATCCATCCATCCATCCATCCATTTTCTTCTGCCTTTCCTGGGTCGGGTCGCGGGGGCAGCAGCTTCAAAAGGGAGGCCCAGACCTCCCTCTCCCCAGCCACTTCTTCCAGCTCCTCTGGGGGAACTCCAAGGCATTCCCAGGCCAGCGGAGAGACATAGTCCCTCCAGCGTGTCCTGGGTCTTCCCCGGGGCCTCCTCCTGGAGGGACGTGCCTGGAATACCTCACAAGGGAGGCATCCAGGAGGCATCCTTACCAGATGTCCGAGCCACCTCAAATGGCTCCTCTCGACTTGGAGGAGCAGCAGCTCTACTCTGAGTCCCTCCCGGATGACCGAGCTTCTCACCCTATCTCTAAGGGAGAGCCCAGACACCCTGCAGAGGAAACCCATTTCGGCCGCTTGTATCCGGGACCTCGTTCTTTCGGTCATGACCCAAAGCTCATGACCATAGATGAGGGTAGGAACGTAGATCGTCCCGCTCCGTTCTTCCCCCATTCATGAACAAGATCCCCAGATACTTAAACTCCTCCACTTGAGAC
>NW_013953233.1:107198-111299 GCF_001266775.1 Austrofundulus limnaeus
GTAAAGTGTTGCAGCTACAGTAAAGTGTTGCAGCTACAGTAAAGTGTTACAGCTACAGTAAAGTGTTGCAGCTACAGTAAAGTGTTACAGCTACAGTAAAGTGCTGCAGCTACAGTAAAGTGTTACAGCTACAGTAAAGTGCTGCAGCTACAGTAAAGTGTTACAGCTACAGTAAAGTGCTACAGCTACAGTAAAGTGCTACAGCTACAGTAAAGTGTTACAGCTACAGTAAAGTGCTGCAGCTACAGTAAAGTGTTACAGCTACAGTAAAGTGCTACAGCTACAGTAAAGTGCTCTGCAGCATCAGGAACGTTCCTCACAGACTAATGTGCTTCATGAGGAGGAGGGAGTGTCAGATTCACATCCTGAGCAGCAAACATCACGCCTAATGCAGCTCTGAGAGGATCAACTGACCCGACCCGGCCCGGATCCAAGAAACAAGTCCAGTCTCTGATACAGAGCAGCACTCACCTTCCTCCTGAAGATACATTTAAAGACATCTCTTCAACTGCAGGGTCTGAGGTTCTGAGGGTCTCAGGGGGACCACCTGGCTGAAATAAATGTATCACTAATGTAACTAAAACTCTACATATTTATTATCAGCAGCATGGTTTTTTGCAGAAACATCTGTTCAAACTGTAGAAGAAGAAATATTTCACCTCATAAACTTATAGATATTTTTTGTAGTTAATCTTTGTTTTATTAAAGTTTGTATTTTATCAGAAAAGAAGCAGCAAAGTTTTAGTAATAAAAAATCAGTTTTTATAAACTATGAAAAGTCACGCGTTTACCTTTTTTAATTATAACCTTTCTTCCTTAAACGATCTGTTCTTCTAATCTTCAGGGAAAAAACTTCAGGCTTTAAAAATATTTTTTGTTGTAATTCTTCTGAACAGGTTTAATTTTGATCAAATAAAATAAATAAAGTTAAAATCCATGCAATAAAAGGCTTCAGAATAAATTGCCAACAGGATATAAGAGACGCTGCTCTAACGTGGTTATTAAAGAAGATAGATGTTATTTTCCTGCAGCGTCTGAGGAGCTCCTGCAGGAGTCCAGACACAAACAGTCACAGACAAACAGCATCATATCCAGCCTGTAGGTTTAGATATTGGTTCTGAGCTGGGCTTGTGATTTCACTCTGTTTGTTTGAGCAGCAGAAAAACACAGGAGCAAAGCAATAAAAACAAGATAAGAAGAAAGAAATGAGCAGGTCGCTGCGTCGACGGGGAATACYAGGAAAACAGAAACTTTCTCCTCTGAAGCCTGAAACTGTGACAATAAGCTGTGACTGAGCAGGCTCTTACTTTGAAAAGCATCACTGAGCTTTATTTTGGAACTCACACTGCTTCTACAGGGTTTGATGGAGGAGATGAGACAAGTTCAAAAGTTAAAAAYAGCCATCACTTCCTGTTTTCTGAGCTCACATCCTGCAGCAGAGAAACTGAGGGAAACAAACTAAAAACTGAAAACTAATGAATGAAATGATTTTATAAAGAATTTAATTTAATTACAGGAGCAGCATGTTGAGCTGAAAACTGAAGCTCAGCTTTTCTTCATTTCTGTCACTTAGAGTCAAAAATCATTTTCAGAGAACCAAAACCACATCAGTTTGTTCCAACCTCATCTTCTGAGGCTGCAGCTCCAGAACCGAACCTGCAGGATCCAGTGAGCTGAACAGAAACATGAAGCAGTGAAGCAGATAAAGTGAGAGCAGAGGGAGGTAAAAGCTCGGGTTCAGTTTGGTGCCGAACAGAATCCATTTAGCCAGCAGCCCCTCCCTGCTGATAATGGAGCTGCAGACATCAGAGCAGCTGCTGCTGCACATAATCACAGGCTGGATTTTTAACATCTTCTCCAGATTCCTGCTGCCACACATCATCCTGATGGACCTGCTTCTGCTCTGCTCACTTTAGACCCAAACGTTGCCTTTAACTCCTGCAGACATGTTCAGAGGGACGCCCAGCAAAACGCTGTTTTCTGTCAGATTTCAGCTTTTAGTCATGTGACCAGAAACAGTGGTTTAAAGAACCAGAACTGACAAAAGTTCACCAGCTGCAGAACCTCAGAACCAGACTGAAGGAACKTTTTAGTTCAGAATAAATCAGGTCACGTAACGCTAAAACACCTGAACTCACACAGACAGGTACTATGGCACAAAATGAGGGCCCAAATTAAGACTACTGCACAACCAGCAGTTGCTCCTTCCTTGTAGCAGGAGGTTATATCTGTTCCTAACCAGCTACTGATCTGATTAATGAAGGACGACACACCGCTAACTGAGAGGCTGGAGCTGGTAAATGAGGAGACTATTCGTGTTAGCATCAGAGAGGCTAGTGACTAGCATGGATAAGCTGGTGTTAGCATCAMAYAGYCTAGTGACTAGCATGGATAAGCTGGTGTTAGCATCAGAGAGGCTAGTGACTAGCATGGATAAGATGGTTTTAGCTTCAGAGAGGCTAGTGACTAGCATGGATAAGCTGCTCACCTACTTTATTAGACACAAATGTTTTTGAATAAATAAAACTTTGTCAACAACAATGGTTGACATATAAACCTATAAGCAGAACTGACAGGTGTTCAACATGATGTCATGAGCTCATCAGGTAGACAGGTAGTCAGGTACAGAGCCTTATGTTTACAGCTTACAGCTGTTTATGTACCTTTTTGTGTTTCCAAAGCTTCTCTGTAAAGCAGATAGTAAATCAGAGCTGAACACACACACACAGACACACACAGACACACACAGACACACACAGACACACACAGACACACACAGACAGCAGTGATGATGATGATGAGTGTGGGCAGCAGTGGGGTGAAAACACACTGCCGTCCTGGAGAAGCAGTGAGTGGGAGGTGAACACTTCACTCCTCTCGCTGGTGGAACCAGGCTGATCCACATCCTGACACCAAACAGTGTTTACACCAGGAAACACACACACAGGTTACCATGGTGACAGCGTTAACAGCACCACAGTCATCAGCTGCGAAATAAAATCTGTTGAAGTCAGAGGCAACACACACAGACACACACAGAGCCTGGACTCACCCCAGCGTGGTCATGGTGACGATGGTGTACCAGAAGGAGGCAGGGATGGAGGTGAAGTCGGACCCCTTGGTGCCCTTCTCGGCGTAGAACATGACGGTGGCGAAGATGATGATGGCCATGGTGAGGGAGAAGAGCAGGAAGCCCAGCTCCGAGGCGCAGCTCTTCAGGGTGTAGCCCAGAATCCTCAGACCCTGGGAGTGCCGCGAGAACTTGAAGATCCTGAAGACCCTGAAGACCCGCAGGGTGACGAAGGCGCCGCTCACGTCCTCGTTCTCCGGCATCACCAGGCCGATGTAGTAAGGCATGATGGCCACCACGTCGATGACGGACATGACGGAGCGCATGAACTTACAGCGGCTGGGCGCGGCGAACAGGCGCATCAGGTACTCGAAGGTGAAGATGAGGACGCAGGCCGTGTCCATGCAGAAGAAGGCCAGCTGGTACTTCTCCCCACAGGGGAGCTCCTTCACGCTGCCCTGCAGGGGCCGGCACGGCACCGTCTCCACCACGTTGGCGATGACCGACACCGCGATGAAGAAGCCCGTCACGTAGTAGAAGACCAGCGCCATGGTGGAGGTGTGGGGGTTCTCGAAGGCCCGCCATAAACGCTCCCTGGGGGTGCTGTGGGGGGGCAGGGGGGCGTCCGTCACCTCGTTGGCCTCCGTGTCCTCTGCCAGGCGCTCCTGGTTCTCCTTCTTCCGGTCCCGGTACTCCTGCACAAGACCACAAAGGTTAGAGGTCCAGGGACGGGAGGGGGTCAGGTCTACAACCCTCAAAGTCCAGGTTTGGAGGGGGTTCAGGACCACATCAGGGTCCTGAGAGGTCCCTGCAGTCCAGAAGGTTCATCTGCCTCTGCTGCAGACCTGGACCTGGTTCAGGCAGTACCAGAGACCTGGACCTGGTTCAGACAGTACCAGAGACCTGGACCTGGTTCAGACAGCACCAGAGACCTGGACCTGGTTCAGACAGTACCAGAGACCTGGACCTGGTTCAGACAGCACCAGAGACCTGGACCTGGTTCAGACAGCACCAGAGACCTGGACCTGGTT
>NW_013953233.1:114272-120810 GCF_001266775.1 Austrofundulus limnaeus
AATCCTGAACCCTGAATCCTGAACCCTGAATCCTGAACCCTGAATCTTGAATCCTGAATCCTGAATCCTGAACCCTGAATCCTGAACCCTGAATCCTGAACCCTGAATCTTGAATCCTGAATCCTGAATCCTGAATCTTGAATCCTGAACCCTGGATCCTGAACCCTGAATCTTGAATCCTGAATCCTGAATCCTGAACCCTGAATCCTGAACCCTGAATCCTGAACCCTGAATCTTGAATCCTGAATCCTGAATCCTGAATCTTGAATCCTGAACCCTGGATCCTGAACCCTGAATCTTGAATCCTGAATCCTGAATCCTGAACCCTGATTCCTGAACCCTGAATCCTGAACCCTGAATCTTGAATCTTGAATCCTGAATCCTGAACCCTGATTCCTGAATCCTGAACCCTGAATCCTGAACCCTGAATCTTGAATCCTGAATCCTGAATCCTGAATCTTGAATCCTGAACCCTGGATCCTGAACCCAGAATCTTGAATCCTGAATCCTGAATCCTGAACCCTGAACCCTGATTCCTGAATCCTGAACCCTGAACCCTGAATCTCGAATCCTGAATCTTGAATCCTGAATCCTGAACCCTGATTCCTGAATCCTGAACCCTGAATCCTGAACCCTGAATCTTGAATCCTGAATCCTGAATCTTGAATCTTGAATCCTGAACCCTGAATTCTGAACCCTGAATCTTGAATCCTGAATCCTGAACCCTGAACCCTGATTCCTGAATCCTGAACCCTGAATCCTGAACCCTGAATCTTGAATCCTGAATCTTGAATCCTGAATCCTGAATCCTGAACCCTGATTCCTGAATCCTGAACCTTGAATACTGAACCCTGATTCCTGAATCCTGAATCCTGTATCCTGAATCTTGAATCCTGAATCCTGAACCCTGAACCATGAATCCTGAACCCTGAATCCTGAACCCTGAATCCTGAATCCTGAACCCTGAATCTTGAATCCTGAACCCTGAATCTTGAAGCCTGAATCCTGAACCCTGAATCCTGAATCTTGACTCCTGAATACTGTACCCTGAATCCTGAATCCTGAATCTTGAATCCTGAATCCTGAACCTTGAATACTGAACCCTGATTCCTGAATCCTGAACCTTAATCTTGAATCTTGAATCCTGAATCCTGAATCTTGAATCCTAAATACTGAATACTGTACCCTGAATCCTGAATCCTGAATCTTGAATCCTGAATCCTGAACCTTGAAAACTGAACCCTGAATCCTGAACCCTGATTACTGAATCCTGAATCCTGAATCCTGAACCCTGAATCTTGAAGCCTGAATCCTTAATCTTGAATCCTGAACCCTGAATCCTGAACCCTGAATCCTGAATCTTGAATCTTGAATCCTGAATACTGAACCTTGAATCCTGAACCCTGAATCCTGAATCTTGAATACTGTACCCTGAATCCTGAATCCTGAACCTTGAAAACTGAACCCTGAATCCTGAACCCTGATTCCTGAATCCTGAATCTTGAATCTTGAATCCTGAACCTTGAATCCTGAACCCTGAATCCTGAATCCTGAATCCTGAAACTTGAATCCTGAAGCCTGAATCCTGAATCTTGAATCCTGAATCCTGAACCCTGTGAATCATGTGGCCCTGCCCCCTATGTAACCACGCCCCTTGTATAGCCCCTCCCCCTGTGATGCAATCGTCAGAGCATGCTCAGTAGACAGCAGGACCCACCTGGAAGCGGACCCCGCTGACGTTGACGAACAGGATCTCGTCTGATCTGGACGAGTTGTCCACCGGAGGTTTGGGCATGGTCTTCTTGGCCAGTGGCAGCCAGCCCACCGCCGCCGCCCGCGCAAACGGCAGCCATGTTGCCACGCCGGCCGCCATCTTGCATCAGAGCGTCCCGCCTGAGTGTGAGAGACGGGACCTGGGAGGAGACAGGTAGGGGGCGGAGCTTGTTACAGTGAGGTCAGCAGCTTGTTCACTGCTCCGACCGGGCGAGGCGGACGGACATACTGAAGTGGGAGGGGTCAGAGGTCAGGTGGGTGTCAGGACATGAAAAGACACCCTGTCCACACAGAACCAGAACCTCCTGCTGGGCTTTATAGATCCGGTCCAGGATTCAGGAGACATCCAGGAAGGACAGAGATGGAATCATCCTGAAGCTGGGACCTCACAGGGTTCTGGAGGGTCTGGAGGGTCCGGAGGTTCTGGTTCTGTAGACTCTTCCTCCTTCAGGTCCAGGTTTGATCACAGATCCACCGTCTCTCTGAGGATCCTTGATGGGACATTGGAGGACGAGCAGAGACCCTGAGCTGCAGGGTGGTCTTCAGTCTGGGTCCATGTGTGGACGTCCTGCCAGGAAACAGAGGACAGAGTGAGACACAAACCAGGAGGACAGAGGACAGACTGTGGCGGCCATCTTGAATCTTTTGATGTTTTTTGTGTCTCAATAAAACTCATCTGATCTGGTCCAAAGTTCTGACCCGGTTCAGAAGTTTCCCTGAGTAAGAACTGGTCCTGCAGGTCCAGCAGGTCCTGCAGGTCTGGGACAGCTTGTTTCCAGCAGCTGAATCTATATTTTGTTTGTTTGGAGTCAAATTAAAACATCAGTCAGGTTCTGAGACTGGACCCGGCCCGGTTCTGTAGAACTCTGTGTTTGTTGTTAAAAAAAACTACCAGCTTCATAAATCTTAGACTTTCTGTCAGAAAATCAATGTGAGTGAAGAAAAACATGAAGCGAGAACTTTAATCAATAAGAGGTTCTGTTTGGTTCTGAGTCTGACCCAAACGGACCAATGAGCCGGGTCAGCCATCAGAAGCTGCTCTAACCTCAATAATCTGCCTCCACAGGAGGCAGGAAACAGCAGGTCACAGCCTGAGGAGAGGATTTTACCCTGAGTTTGGTCTGACAGGTTCCTGTGACCAGCAGAACCAGACCCAGAACCAGACCCAGACCCAGACCCAGAACCAGAACCAGACCCAGACCCAGAACCAGAACCAGACCCAGACCCAGAACCAGAACCAGAACCAGGAAAACATACGAGAAGCAACCTTCAGGGAGACCTTTGAGTGTAAAATCAAAGATCTCAGCTCAAGTTTTTAAACCAAACTAAGTTTTTTTAAACTAAATTCAGGATTCAAACATTTCTGAGGTTTATTTTTTACTCTGTGGTTCTGTCTGAAGGACCGCCCCCCCTGTCTCCATGGCAACCAATGACTCAGCAGCTTCTTCTACATTACCCAGCATGCTTCTCTTCCATCATGGCCGCCCCCACAGACCCTTCATGTCAGCTGATGTTTGATGTTCAGGAGGAAACAGGAAGTGGTTCCATTTGGTGTTTCATGTAAAACTCTTCAAAATAAGAGTCTGAATCCGTGACAGCACAGACTGTTTCAGGCTGAGCAGAGTACTACAAGTACAAGTACAAGTACAAGTAAAAAGTACAAAAACATCCTTAAACCCAGTTTTTCATGAAAATGTTATTTTCAGTGTTTCTGTGATTTTATTATTATTATTATTATTATTATTATTATTATTATTTGTTGTTGTTGTTGTTGTTGTTGTTGTTTACAGTTTGTTTCCTGTGTATCTGACCTTTGACCCCTGGCCTGAGCCCAGGTGTCCTGTCAGGGAAGCCCCGCTGACATCACTGCCTCACAGTGGACATCAGGTGTGGACAGAGGACCAGCCACAGGTCTGAGGTCAGCGTTTATCACAGACTCTGTGGTTTGCAGCCTCCTGGAAGGTTCCGGTAAAGGTTCTGCTGCTGACCCGGTCCGATCTGGTCCTGACTCAGTACATCTGTCATCTGATGGTTTAAAGGTTTTACAGTTGGGATCATAAACCACTGAAAGTTCAACATAAAGACCAGGAGTCCTGGAGGAGGATCTTCTTCCTCATGATCAATAAACAGCTTTTAGTTCAGCTATTTCTGGACCGACGGGTCGGAACCAGAACTGTGTTCAAACGGACCAGAGAGGAAGAGGAGGGTCAGAAACTAATCCTGGTTCTGTCACAGTTCTGCTTCCTCCTGGATCACATCTAATGTTTCCAACAGGAAGTGAACCTGATCTGTTCAGCTGCAGGTGATCGGATCAGTACCAGCTCTGGTAAACAACAACAAACAACAAACAAACAACAACAAACAACAACAAACAGTGTGTGCTCTCAGGCTGATGAGCAGGAAGCAGGACTCTCTGGACCCGGGTCAATAAACGGGTCCAGAGAGTCTCTGACTCAGAGTTTTTTAAATAACTTTATTGATCAAAGTTTGTTCCTTTTTTAACTTCCTGTTTCTGCCTTCCGTCACAACAACTAAGGTTCTGGTTCTGGTTCTGGTTCTGAAGTTCTGCTGCCTTCAGTTTCTGCAGGGTGTCCCTGAGGCGGTTCTGTTGGTCCAAGTAGGATCCATAAGACCACCATTAGCTCTTAACTGAGCACACACGTCAGGAAACTGGATCAGAACAGAGAGAGGTTCTGAATCAGATCCAGAGTCCGGTTACACTTCCTGCTCCGTGTTCTGGTTCTGCTGCTCCGTGTTCTGGTTCTGCTGCTCCGTGTTCTGGTTCTGCTGCTCTGTGTTCTGGTTCTGCTGCTCCGTGTTCTGGTTCTGCTGCTCCGTGTTCTGGTTCCATCTTTGTTTTGTTGAACTCAAACAGATTTATTTCATTATTATTCCTCTGAACTGACCCCAGTCCTGGTCCTGAGGTCTGACCCAGTCCTGGTCCTGGTTCTGACCCCAGTCCTGGTCCTGATTCTGACCCCAGTCCTGGTCCTGAGGTCTGACCCAGTCCTGGTCCTGGTTCTGACCCAGTCCTTGTTTTGTTTTTAAGTAAATTTATTTATTTTCCACTGATCCAGGAAACAGGAGTTCTTGTTGTCATGGCAACAGGATGGAAACCATCAGGCGGACGGCAGAAAGGATCCAGAGACCATCAGCTAAAACAGTTCTTGTACTGGTTCTGACGGGTCAGTCATGGTTCTGATCCGACTGGCTTCAGTCACCAGATCATGTTCTGACAGTGATGCAGAACTGTTTGTTCTCTCCTTCAGTCTCAGCAGAGTTCACCGTGTTCTGTCCTCAGCGGGTCGTTTGGATCAGAACCGACTGCTGAGCAGAACTTTAAGTGTTGAAACAGGTTCTGTTCCTCCAGACTGAAAACCCAGACTGGTCCTGGATGGGTTCTGATGTTGGGTTCTGATGGTGAGCCTCTGGGCAGTCCTGAGTAAAGGTTCAAGATCTGAACCAAAGAACTGAACCAAAGAACTGATCCAAACATCTGAACCAAAGAACTGATCCAAACATCTGAACCGGAGAACTGAACCAAAGATCTGAACCAATCTGAACTAAAGATCTGAACCAAAGAACTGAACCAAAGAACTGAACCAAAGAACTGAAGTAAAGATCTGAACCAAAGATCTGAACCAAAGAACTGAACCAAAGAACTGAAGTAAAGATCTGAACCAAAGAACTGAACTAAAGATCTGAACCAAAGATCTGAACCAAAGAACTGAACCAAAGAACTGAAGTAAAGATCTGAACCAAAGAACTGAACCAAAGAACTGAACTAAGATCTGAACCAAAGAACTGAAACAAAGAACTGAAGTAAAGATCTGAACTAAAGATCTGAGCCAAAGAACTGAACCAAAGAACTGAAGTAAAGATCTGAACCAAAGATCTGAACTAAAGATCTGAACCAAACAACTGAACCAAAGATCTGAACCAAAGAACTGAACCAAAGAACTGAAATAAAGATCTAAACTAAAGATCTGAACCAAAGAACTGAACCAAAGAACTGAACTGAAGAACTGATCCAAACATCTGAGCCAAAGAACTGAACCAAAGATCTGAACTAAAGATCTGAACCAAAGAACTTAACCAAAGAACTGAAACAAAAATATGAACCAAAGAACTGAAGTAAATATCTGAACCAAAGAACTGAACTAAAGATCTGAACTAAAGATCTGAACCAAAGATCTGAACCAAAGAACTGAAGTAAAGAACTGAAGTAAAGATCTGAACTAAAGATCTGAACCAAAGAACTGAACCAAAGAACTGAAGTAAAGATCTGAAATAAAGATCTGAACCAAGGAACTGAAGTAAAGAACTGAACCAAAGATCTGAACCAAAGAACTGAACCAAAGAACTGAAATAAAGATCTGAACTAAAGATCTGAACCAAAGAACTGAACCAAAGAACTGAAGTAAAGATCTGAACCAAAGAACTGAACCAAAGAACTGAACCAAAAAATATGAACCAAAGAACTGAAGTAAATATCTGAACCAAAGAACTGAACTAAAGATCTGAACTAAAGATCTGAACCAAACATCTGAACCAAAGAGCTGAACCAAAGAATTGAACCAAAGACCTGAACCAAAGAACAGAACCAAACTTCTGAACCAAAGAACTGAACCAAACATCTGAACCAAAGAACTGAACCAAAGATCTGCACTAAAGAACTGAACCAAAGAACTGAACCAAAGATTTGAACCAAAGAACTGAACCAAACATCTGAACCAGAGAACTGAACCAGAGATCTGCACTAAAG
>NW_013953233.1:121741-123840 GCF_001266775.1 Austrofundulus limnaeus
CTGAACCAAAGAACTGAACCAAAGAACTGAACCAAACATCTGAACCAAAGAACTGAACCAAAGATCTGCACTAAAGAACTGAACCAAAGAACTGAACCAAAGAACTGAACCAAACATCTGAACCAGAGAACTGAACCAGAGATCTGAACTAAAGAACTGAACCAAAGATCTGAACCAAAGAACTGAACCAAAGAACTGAAGTAAAGATCTGAACCAAAGAACTGAACCAAAGAACTGAACCAAATATCTGAACCAGAGAACTGATCCAAACATCTGAAACCAGACTTAGGCAAAGAGCAGGTGAAACAGGTCCAGAGTCTCAGACTGAGCCAGGTCCAGTCAACTGGTTTCTGACCCTGAAGCTTCATTCTTCTTGTGCTGTGAGGAAACCCGCGGGTCACATGTTCCGTCATGTGAGGGACTCCACATCCTCGGCACCGCTGAGACCCAACAGAGCAGGTTCTGGTTCTGGACTCCAAAATTATCTGCATAAAACTGCAGGTTTTATACAATAAATATATAAAAAAACAATTTCAGCTTATAAATAAATAAAATCAGACTTTAGATCAGTCAGAACCAGAACCAGAACCAAACTGGACCAGGATTTGTCTGCCTGATGTCCTCAGAGGTCAGAGAAACTTTTTATTTCTGAATCAGAAGCTGCTGTCACACCACAGGAGGAGTGAAAATTACTGAGCTGGGTGTGTGCACAAGCGTGTGTGTGTGTGTGTGTGTGTGTGTGTGTGTGTGTGTGTGTGTGTGTGTGTGAGGCAGTTAAAAGCGAACAGACTGAACTTCATCACTAATTCATCAGCTGGATTACGTCGACATCAGAACCAACAGAATCCCTTTAACCTAAACAAGTCAAAACTTCATCCTCTCCTCTTCCTCTGTTCATCTTCATCCTCTCCTCTTCCTCTGTCCATCTTCATCCTCTCCTCTTCCTCTGTTCATCTTCATCCTCTCCTCTTCCTCTGTTCATCTTCATCCTCTCCTCTTCCTCTCCCTTCCCTCTGTAACTTTCTACTCTCCAACTCTTCCTCCCTGTCGTCCCGCTCCACTCCCTTCTCTTCTCCTGCTTCTATTCTCAGCAGCAGATCTAGAGCACTTTTCATCACACTCACCTGAGCCGGCCACTGATGAAGAGGAGTGTGACGATGAAGAGCAGGAAGCAGCTGCTCCAGGTGAGGTGAGAACAAGCAGGAGATGAAAAAAAGGAGGGAGAATAAAAAGAGGAAGATGAGTTGTTGTAGAGTCTGAGCTCTGTCCTGCTCTACTGCTGCAGCAACAACCACATCTCCTGTCATCCTTCCTCTTCCTCAGGCTCCTCCCACTCCAGCTCAGGCTCCACCCCCTCTCTCATCTTCCTCCTCTTCAGATTCTCTCCTGTTTGATCTGTTTCTCAGGAACTCCTCTTTATCTTGTTTTAACTCCTCTTTAACTTGTTTAACTCATCTTTATCTTGATTTAACTCATGTTTATCTTGTTTTAACTCCTCTTTATCTTGTTTTAACTCCTCTTTAACTTGTTTTAACTCATCTTTATTTTGTTTTAACTCATCTTTATCTTGATTTAACTCCTCTTTAACTTGTTTAACTCATCTTTATCTTGTTTTGACTCCTCTTTATCTTGTTTTAATTCATCTTTATCTTGTTTTGACTCCTCTTTATCTCGATTTAACGCCTCTTTATCTCGATTTAACTCCTCTTTATCTCGTTTGAACTCCTCTTTATCTCATTTGAACTCCTCTTCATCTTGATTTAACTCCTCTTCATCTTGTTTTAACTCCTCTTCATCTTGTTTTAACTCCTCCTTATCTTGTTTTAACTCCTTTTCATCTTGTTTTAACTCCTCTTCATCTTGTTTTAACTCCTCCTTATCTTGTTTTAACTCCTCGTTATCTTGTTTTAACTCCTCTTCATCTTGTTTTAACTCCTCTTCATCTTGTTTTAACTCCTCTTCATCTTGATTTAACTCCTCTTTATCTTGATTTAACTCACATTTATCTTGATTTAACCCCTCTTGATCTTGATTTAACTCCTCTTTATCTTGATTTAACTCCTCTTCATCTTGTTTTAACTCCTCTTCATCTTGTTTTA
>NW_013953233.1:124940-126641 GCF_001266775.1 Austrofundulus limnaeus
GTTTTAACTCCTCTTCATCTTGTTTTAACTCCTCTTTATCTTGATTTAACTCCTCTTCATCTTGTTTTAACTCCTCTTCATCTTGTTTTACTCCTCGTCATCTTGTTTTAACTCCTCGTCATCTTGTTTTAACTCCTCTTTATCTTGATTTAACTCCTCTTTAGCTTGTTTTAACTCCTCTTCCTGGTTTTAAGTCAGAACTGAAACAAATCTTTGATCTTTATTTTTCCTTTTCAGCAAAAAGTGACAGAAAATAGTAAAAAACTTCAGAATATCTTGAGATCCACAGAACCAGAACCAGAACATCTGGAGGGAAGCAGATTTATAATCTTAGTTTCTGACTCCAAACTCAGACCCGGTCCTGGGTTCTTTCCTGGTCCAGAACCTTCCTTCCTGTGTGGACCAGGCGGTTCTGATTCTGCTGCTGATGTAACTCTGAGCTGCATTATTTATATTTAATGGGTCGAAACATGAAAAACTCACAGTTAACCCTCGCAGCGCCGGCAGCTGAAGTGCTGTGAAGTCCTGGTTCTGGTCTCGGCTCAGTCCTGGTCCAGGTCTACAAACACCAGAGGATCAGATAAAAAACAGTTTGGACCAAAACCTGAGATCCAGAACTTTCTGGTCCTGAGACCCTGGACTCAAACTGATCAGGTCCTGAGTCTCCTGAGGGTCCAGAAGGTTCTGGGTCTCAGGGGTCCAGTTGGACCGGACGTCTCTGATCCAAACATCAGAACCCAGTCTCTGTCAGGATGTGGGAGAACTGAACCGTCTCAGGAGGTCCAGAGGACACATGGGTCCAGGAGGGGACACTTCTGTCCCTGCAGGACGAGGAACGGGTCAGTACACTGGAGCGGGTCGGATCAGACCGGGCTTAGAACAGAGAAGATTTGACAGGAGGTCCAGGAGAGTCCTCTGAGGGGGACCGGAGTCAGACTGCTGGTCTCTGAACAGATCTGGTTTCTGGAAGGAGACCGGTTCTCAAACTGGGTCCAACAGAACCAGAATGTTCCCAACATCAACCTGAAACCCAGAACTTAAGCAGAACTCAGACCTGGACCCAGAACCTGTGCAGGAACCAGAACCATCACCTTAAACTCTGGAGGTTCTGTTGAGTTCTGTCATGAAGCGGACCGGGTCGACAGTATGGACCTTCGGTTCCTTGTTTTCTGGTTCTGGTGGGTTTGTTACAGACCAGAACCGCCTGCAGGCTCGGTAGAACTCGTGCAGCACCCACCACCTCTGAGGTTCTGAAGGTCCAAACAGGACAGCGAGTCCATTATTGGTTCTGACCCGTGAACCTAAACTGGGTTCAGGACGCAGGCAGAACCATCCTGGTATCAGAACCGGACTAAAAAGGATCCGTTTAATGAACCACAGTAGGCCAATCAGAACCATAGTATGGGTCGGGCCTGTTCCAGAACCGGACCTGCAGACAGAACCGTTTGTCTTGGTGGAAACTTTCAGGGGGTGTAAAGAAACCCGATCCGGACTGTGGTTCTGCCTGTCAGCCCTCCTGATCCGGGTCTTTGTCTGCAGAGGTTCTGTTCCAGCCCACAGCAACATGATCACAGGTGTGTCACCTCACCTGTCCGTCTGCAGGCCCGGCAGAACCTACGGTGCTGCATGTGTGTATCACACACACACACACACACACACACACACACACACACACACACACACACACACACACACACACAC
>NW_013953233.1:130936-135422 GCF_001266775.1 Austrofundulus limnaeus
CACACACACACACACACACACACACACACACACACACACACACACACTATATTTAGCCTCCTGCTGCAGAAAGCTCATAAATGTTTTAAAGTCTGAAAGTCTTCCTCCTCCTCCTCCTCCTCCTCGCTCCGGCGGACATGTTGGATCTCCCTGTCACCGTGGCAACGCCTCCTGGTTTCCCAGACGATGACAGGATGTTACATCATGACCTCACACATGCCTGTGCTTCTGTACTTGTGAGGACATGTGTGAACATGACCTGATGGTTCTGGTTCTGTCTGACCCAAACCTACAGCTGACTCTCCTGATGGTTCTGGTTCCTGACTCTCCTGATGGTTCTGGTTCCTGACTGTCCTGATGGTTCTGGTTCCTGACTGTCCTGATGGTTCTGGTTCCTGACTGTCCTGATGGTTCTGGTTCCTGACTCTCCTGATGGTTCTGGTTCCTGACTCTCCTGATGGTTCTGGTTCCTGAGTGTCCTGATGGACCCTGAACGCAGCACGTGCACTTCACATCCATCAGAAACTTCAGTTTCATATTTTACAGGAAGTTGAAGAAGAGCTCTGCTCCTCTGAGATCTTCTTTTAATTAAATCCAAACTTCTTCACCTTCAATTAACCCTGAATCGACCAATCAGGACTTTAATCTGCTTCAGGTTCAGCTGGAAGCCGTCACCTCGTTAATCGGCCCCGCCCCCACACCTCTGAGGAACAGGAAGTGCCAAACCTTTAATTAACGAGTGAAGCAGTGTCTCCAGTCACCTGACCTCCGACGTTAAACTTCAAACATTTCACTCATGTCAGGAAGTAGACCAAGCCAGARGCTGTGGTGACTGAATCTGTTCTAACATGTAGTCCAGCAAATAGACAGGTCCCAGCAGAAGAACATTTTGAAAGTTTTTCTGGTTTCTATAAGATCAGGATTATTATATAAAAACAGAAAAATATTAGAATCACATCTGACAGGAAGAAAAAACGTTTTACAGGAGTTTATTTTTCTTCAGAGAATAATTAGCGTCATGATGAAGTCAGACATAAATAAATCGTTTGTGTCACAGAGTAAATATTACAGATTTAAACTTTACAAACCAAACTGATCTGAGCTCAGCAGCTGAATGTCATAAACACTTTCAACATTTTGTTTAGAGTTCTTTTTAAGCTTTTCTGATTGCTTAAAGCTGCAAAATAACTGTTTTTTTTCTTTTTGTGAAGATTTAAAATGAAGGAAATACATTCTGCAACAAACAAACAAAAACAAAGCAGGTAAATAAAACTTAAAGCACAACGTCCATTCCAAGTGTTCAGTCCAGGATATAGTCCCAACCTTGTCAGCAGAAGATGACCAAGAGCAGGTCTTATCCAGGTAGTAGTCAGGGACCAGGTGGCAAACAGGAAGTGTTTGTTTTCACTTAATGTCCAAAGTTTAAGAGTTTTAATAAAGAAATCAGAAACGTGTTAATGTTTTTACCAAGCAGGAATTAGACCCAGCCTGGCTGAAAAACAACAAGAATAAAATATTTTCTGTTGCACAAAATCAAGATATAAACACCGCAATCCAGAACATAGACAGAGCCCTGCACACAGCTGCCAGCACTGAAAGAAACTGAACAAAATGTGGTGTAAATGTTTACTTTTCACAGAAGACTGAAGGTAAACAAGTCTCTACTTTAAAACTAATTTCATGTTTCATTTTGTAGTTTAAAATMTAGAAAAACAACCGTCTTTAAAGTGCCAGGTAGTCTTTAAATCTTTAAATCCAGAAAATAGTCTGAGCCTTAAATCATTGGCCAACTTTATCCTGGTTTAATGACTCGAACTTCAGTCCCAAAACCAACTTCATTAACTCGAGATAACAAGTCATTAATTCGAGATAACAAGTCATTAACTTGAGATAACAAGTCATTAACTTGAGATAACAAGTCATTATCTAGACGAAAGTTAACTCGAGCTAACAAGTTATTACCTTGAGATAACAAGTTATTAACTTGAGGTAAGTCATTAACTTGAGATGTCATTAGGTCGAGGTAACAAGTCATTAACTAAAGATAAATTAACTTGAGGTAACAAGTCAATAACGTGAGATAAGTCATTAACTTGAGATATCAAGTCATTAACTCCAGGTAACAAGTCATTATCTTGAGGTAACAAGTTATTAACTTGAGGTAAGTCATTAACTTGAGATAACAAGTCATTAACTCCAGGTAACAAGTCATTAACTTGAGTTAAGTCATTAACTCTGGGTAACAAGTCATTAACTAGAGATAAGAAGTCATTAACTAGAGGTAACAAGTCATGAACTAGAGATAACAAGTCATTAACTCTAGGTAACAAGTCATTAACTCTAGGTAACATGTCATTAACTAGAGGTAACAAGTCATTAACTCAAGGTAACAAGTCATCAACTCCAGGTAACAAGTCATTAACTAGAGATAACAAGTCATTATCTAGACGAAAGTTAACTCGAGCTAACAAGTTATTACCTTGAGATGACAAGTTATTAACTTGAGATAAGTCATTAAGTCGAGGTAACAAGTCATTAACTAAAGATAAATTAACTTGAGGTAACAAGTCAATAACTTGAGATAAGTCATTAACTTGAGGTAACAAGTCATTAACTAGAGGTAACAAGTCATTACCTTGAGACATGTACATAAATGTCCTCTCCAGGCTTCTGTACTTGTGTGTTTTCAGGTCTCTCTCTGGTTTTAACGAGTCATTTATGAAACAGGTCAGGCTGAAGGTTTTGTCAGCTGTTCCAGATAAAACGAACACAAACAAACAGGTCAGTCAAGTCAGACTTGTGAAACGTAAAGTTTCTGTGTGAAGGCTTCTGTAGGACCAGAACAACCTGCTGCATCGATCATTTATCAGGTTTCCATGTTTTAGTGAAACAAACAAACTGTAACCATGGCAACAGATGTTGACTCTGATAAACTGTTAACTTGACTAAAACTTTACCTGATGAATGATGTCATTTTACAGAGAAGCTCTCTGATTGGTTAAAAACTGACCAACAGGTTAAAAGTTTTTAATTCCAGCCAGGCTCTGTTTCAGATGACTTTCAGGAAGTAGTCTGGCCACAACAGTTCCTCCAACAGAAAACTACAGGGTCAGTTGTGAGCCATGCACCAGGGTGTAGACAGATCCCATCAAACATTCATTTGAAGACACAGAAAACAAAGATTTACGGTCACTTACAAAGTGAGTTTCCAGATCATAGCCAGGACTCAGAGATGAATGGTGCAGTCTAATTACAGTACATTCAACAGCAATAATGAATTGAGTCCAACCGTTTCACTGAGGTTCTGTTTCCTCCTCAGGTTCTCCCTCATCTGTAAAACTTACCTCACCTCATGCACAAACTGATGGACAAAATTCAGAATTTAGTCATAGCCACAAAGCTGCCCAGGCTGCAGGCAGTAGTCAGAGCCCACAGCACTTCTGAATGCAGGGGGGGTGGGGGGGTGAGAGGAGGAAGGAAGCGAGCAGAATGAATCCAGGTGTTAGTCTCATCCCGAACCAGCTAGACTGCTGCTGTCTTTACTGAGACGGACTAATTCCTGGGAAAGAAGCTCCAAGTCCTGCAGGGAAACAGAGAGATGGACGGTAGTTTGTACCGTGTGTGTGTGTGTGTGTGTGTGTGTGTGTGTGTGTGTGGACTACATTACCCAGAACACCTGATATGTCCACCCTCTGAGGATGTTTTATGAAAAATGTAACTTTGAATTTTTTTTAATTTATATTTAAGTTTCTGAAGCTACAACAAACTAGTATCAGATTTCTGTGTTCAAACCTTGGATCAGAACATTTAGACACTGGACCAGTCCTGGGGTTACCTTCTGGAGGTGCATGTTCTTGGTCAACTGTTCCTCCAGCATGTTCTGCAGCTTCTTGTTCATCTCTCTCAGGTTCTCGTCTCCTGGTTTCACCAGATCTCTGAGGACAGAACCGAGACCTCCTCTGTCTCCCTGAGATCCTCCGTGACCTCCGACCGCGCTGACAGACACATCTGATGAAACACAAGATGACCTGTAACAACTGACTCACATCAAATGACTCACATCAACTGACTCACATCAACTGACTCACATCAACTGACTCATTACATGACTCATCAAATGACTCACTTCAAATGACTCATTACATGACTCACATCAAGTGACTCATTACATGACTCATCAAATGACTCATCAAATGACTCACTTCAAATGACTCATCAAATGACTCACATCAAATGACTCACATAAACTGACTCATTACATGACTCACATCAACTGACTCACATCAACTGACTCACATCAACTGACTCATTACATGACTCACATCAACTGACTCATTACATGACTCACATCATATGACTCACATCAACTGACTCATTACATGACTCACATCAACTGACTCACATCAACTGACTCATTACATGACTCACATCAACTGACTCACATCAACTGACTCACATCAACTGACTCATTACATGACTCACATCA
>NW_013953233.1:136289-137837 GCF_001266775.1 Austrofundulus limnaeus
ACTCACATCATATGACTCACATCAACTGACTCATTACATGACTCACATCAACTGACTCACATCAACTGACTCATTACATGACTCACATCAACTGACTCACATCAACTGACTCATTACATGACTCATCAAATGACTCATTACATGACTCACATTATATGACTCACATCAACTGACTCATTACATGACTCACATCAACTGACTCATTACATGACTCATCAAATGACTCATTACATGACTCACATCATATGACTCACATCAATTGACTCATTACATGACTCATCAAATGACTCATTACATGACTCACATCAACTGACTCACATCAACTGACTCACATCAACTGACTCATTACATGACTCATCAAATGACTCATTACATGACTCACATCATATGACTCACATCAATTGACTCATTACATGACTCATCAAATGACTCATTACATGACTCACATCAACTGACTCACATCAACTGACTCACATCAACTGACTCACATCAACTGACTCTCTTCACACAACACAAATAGTGAATGACTCGAACCACTTGACTGGTGCGAGTCGTATTGTGACTCGCACCAGCCTACACATCATCTGACTCACATCAACTGACTCTCTTCACACAAACCAAATAGTGAATGACTCGAACCACTCGACTGGTGCGAGTCGTATTGTGACTCGCACCAGTCTACACATCAGATGTCCCTCAGCTGTCCCCTCCTGGACGATGGACGGTCATGTCTCACCTCTGCGGCTGTCCATCACGTACGTCTCGATGATGGCGCTCTTCCTGCAGATGTCTTCAGCCATGGAGGAGCAGCTCACCTCCAGATGTTTCACCTGCAACAGGAGACGCTTCAGATGGACAAGTCCAACTCTTCATCCTGGTCAATGAAGGCGGTCGTCATGGCAACAGGTCCTCACCTTCTCCTCCAGCATCCATTTCTCCTGCTGGACCTCGGCGAGGCGCTGGAAGAGCTCCCCCACCTCGTCGTCAGACAGCTCGGCGGGACGCTGAGACTGAGGACTTCCTCCTCCAGACTGGTGGACAGAGTGACAGACTGTTGGACTTGTCCTCTTCCTGTGGAAACCTTGACCCGAACAGAGGAGTGCTCCCCACCCTCCTGAGGCATCAGAGACCTGGACTGGGTCAAAACCACCTGATCCAGGTCTCTGAATCCACTGTTCCCACAGCTGATGAAGAGTGACCCACCTTGTTCTGACTGGTGGGCTCCTTCATCATGTCTCTGTAGGAGAAGGACGAGACGGAGGACGAGTCCCCGGTCTGCTGGGTCCGACTGGGACTGCTGATCTCAGACAGAACCAGCTCCTCCAGACCTGAGAGACAAAGAACCCTGTGTTAAACATCAGACCTGGACCTGTCCAGACCTGGAACCGGGTCAGAAGTCCTGTAGTTCCTGGTTCCTGGAGACCAGCTGACTTTAGCTTCAGGTCCAGTTTTTAACAGTTAGTTTAGGTTAAACTAAACTAAACTAAACGTCTCAGTTTCTATCTGAACTTTAAATATAATAATAATAATAATAATAATAATAATAAT
>NW_013953233.1:139432-140894 GCF_001266775.1 Austrofundulus limnaeus
TAATAATAATAATAATAATAATAAAAAACGGAACAGATACAATAGGGTTCCATGCTCCGATGGAGACATGGAAACGCTGCTGCTTTGCAGCTGCGTTACCCTGCTTCCTCGGGCTTGGACCCCTAATAATAATAATAATAATAATAAAAAACGGAACAGATACAATAGGGTTCCATGCTCCGATGGAGACATGGAAACGCTGCTGCTTTGCAGCTGCGTTACCCTGCTTCCTCGGGCTTGGACCCCTAATAATAATAATAATAATAATAATAACTTTATTTATAAAGCACTTTCAGACAAAGTGCTGAACAGTTGCAGGAGATAAAAACAACAACCGATCAAATGCAATAAATAAAATAAAACATTAAAACACATGAGATAAAGTGAACAAGTGATTTATTTAAAAGTGGGAACAGGCCTGAGGTCCTCAGGGACAGGGTTCCACAGAGCAGGGCCATGAAAGCTGAAGGCACGTTCACAGCTTTTCTTCTGAACTTTGGAATTAATAAAAGTCCAGTCCCTTCAGATCTGAGAGAAGGAGGTGGAACATGGAGGTGCAGGAGGTCAGAGAGCCTGAAGGTGAGCAGCAGGAGCTTAAAACCAGCTGGAACCTGACAAACCAGTGAAGACATGACACCACAGGGCTAATGTGCTCATATTTCCTAGTGTTAGTTCAAATGTGACCAGATGTATTAGGACCATCTGCAGACCTCTAAAACTTTTCCTAAGTAACCCGGGAAGTAGAGAGTTACGATAATCGATGCATGAAGTGTGTGATGAGCCATGGAACTTCTGAGGTCCAACAACCATTAAATCAGTCGTGTCGACATTGAGAAGCAGGAAACTGTTCGACAGCCAACCTGTAATTACTGATAAACAGGCCTCCAGCTGGTCAAGTTGAGACAGTTTCCAACAGAGAAGGACATACGTATACACCTGTAGATCATCAGCATAACAGTGAAAAGTTACTTTAAATGAATGCAGGAGAAAACCAAGAGGCAAAAGAGCAGGGAGCCGAGCACAGACCCCTGAGGGACCCCGTGCTTCACAGCACCAGTCGCAGACAGCTCATTATTAAAAGTAACAGTCAGAGATCTCTACATTTCCAGTGACTCCAGTAAAGTGTTCCAGTCTATCCAGTAACACACAGTGATCCACAGTGTCACATGCAGCACTTCGGTCTAACAACAACAACAACAACAACAACAACAACAACAACAACAACAACAACAACAACAACAACAGAGCTGAGGGACAGTCTTTGTCTACATTGATCATTGATCAGTCATTCAAAAGAATGTCCCAACACAGACGAGCTACATCTAATGGCCAGAACTCTGCAGTTTTCACTCATTTACAGGCCAGCGGTCACTCTTTCAGAGATGAGGATGTTCTCATTCTTGATAGAGAGCAACTTGATCACTCCACCCCTGTTAACAATAAGTGTTAATTAGGTGTTAAC
>NW_013953233.1:147403-153022 GCF_001266775.1 Austrofundulus limnaeus
ATCTGTGTTGTGTTGTTGTGTTGTGTTGTGTTGTGTTGTTGTGTTGTGTTGTTGTGTTGTGTGTTGTGTTGTTGTGTTGTTGTGTTGTGTTGTGTTGTTGTGTTGTGGAAGTCAGAGTGCAGCATTAATTATTGAGCTGAAGGTTTTGTGCTGAGTCAGCACATCAGTCACGTCGGCCTCACATCTCACTCTGAACATGGACCAAGAAGTCCTGGTCTCTGACAGTGGATCAGGGAGTCCTGGTCTCTGATTGTGGATCAGGGAGTCCTGGTCTCTGACAGTGGATCAGGGAGTCCTGGTCTCTGACAGTGGATCAGGGAGTCCTGGTCTCTGATAGTGGATCAGGGAGTCCTGGTCTCTGACAGTGGATCAGGGAGTCCTGGTCTCTGACAGTGGATCAGGGAGTCCTGGTCTCTGATAGTGGATCAGGGAGTCCTGGTCTCTGACAGTGGATCAGGGAGTCCTGGTCTCTGATAGTGGATCAGGGAGTCCTGGTCTCTGACAGTGGATCAGGGAGTCCTGGTCTCTGACAGTGGATCATGTCTTGGGTCAGAGGACATGGTCTTCTCTTGGACAGAAACTGTAGCATGTTGCTGCTAACTAGCATATCAACACCTTCTGTAGTTCCAGTCAGAACATCGGCTCATGTTTTATCCTCAGAGGAGGACAGGACCACATCAGACCCTGGTCTCTCAAGACCTGATGTCAGGTCCAGGTGACATGAACCTGTGACATCACAGCTTCAGGTGAGCGTACCTGTCCTGGTCTTGCTGTTGGTCAGGATCTCCTGGAGCCTCTCCTGCAGTTTGTCGGCTCGCCTCCTCTCCAGCTGCAGCTGTCGCTTCAGATCCTTCAGCTGCAAACATTTAATTATTAGTTTCCACACACGACTGCTCACAAATTAATCTGCTAAATACTTTGTCTCTGATTTTAGCTCAAAATGTCCTCAGAGTGAAACCAGCTGAAAACTCACCGCAGCGCTTCCCTTCTTCTCCAGAATCCTCTGACCGTCCACAGTGTCTTTAATCTCCTGCAGGAACACACATGGTTCTGTTTAATCACCACGGATAAACAGAATCAGCTCTTTGACTTCCTGTTCAGGTCTAAACACCAACTAATTATAGTTTCAATTAAACTGAAACTTAAGACCACCTAAAACAAAGAAATGCCCAAACGTTTATGTGATGAGAAACATTTAATTCATCTACATTTCAGAGTTCAACAAACTATCCAACCAACAAACTATCTAATTCAATTCAATTCAGTTTATTTATYTAGCTCCAAGTCCCAACACATGTTGTCTCAGGACACTGTAGATAAAAAGAACAACGTAAAGAAGAAAGCAGCAGATTGTGTTGAATCACTTCATCACAGTCTCCCATCCTGAGCAAACGGTGGAGAGGAAAAACTCCCTGCTAATCAACCAGTCTACTATCCAACCAACCAACCAACCAACTAACCGACTATCCAACCAACCATCAACCAACCAACCATCAACCAACCAACCATCTAATTAACCAACCAACCAACTAACCGACTATCTAACCAACCATCAACCAACCAACCATCTAATTAAACAACCAACCAACTAACCGACTATCCAACCAACCATCAACCAACCAACCATCTAATTAACCAACCAACCAATCAACTAAACAACAATCTAATTAACCAACCAACCAACCAACTAACTGGCTATCCAACCAACCATCAACCAACGAACCATCTAATTAACCAACCAATCAACTAAACAACAATCTAATTAACCAACCAACCAACTAACCGACTATCCAACCAACCATCAACCAACCAACCATCTAATTAACCAACCAACTAACCGACTATCCAACCAACCATCAACCAACCAACCATCTAATTAACCAACCAACTAACCGACTATCCAACCAACCATCAACCAACCAACCATCTAATTAACCAACCAACTAACCGACTATCCAACCAACCATCAACCAACCAACCATCTAATTAACCAACCAACTAACCGACTATCCAACCAACCATCAACCAACCAACCATCTAATTAACCAACCAACTAACCGACCAACCAACTAACCAACTAAACAACCAAACAACCATCCTACTGTCAACCCAACCAACTAACAAACCAACCAACCAACCAACCAACTAAACAACCAACCAACTAACTAACCGACCAACCATCAACCAACCTACCATCTAATTAACCAACCAACCAACTAACCGACCAACCAACTAACCAACTAAACAACCAACCAACCAAACAACCATCCTACTGTCAACCCAACCAACTAACAAACCAACCAACTAACTGACCAACCAACTAAACAACCAACCAACCATCTAATTAACCAACCAACCAAATAACAGACTATCCAACCAACCAACTAAACAACCAACCAACCAACCTACTGTCAACCCAACCAACTAACAAACCAACCAACCTACTATCCAACCCACCAACCAACCAACAAACCAACCATAGAACCTCCTGATCTCAGCTGGTTATGTATACAAAGCCCAACTGTCCACAGAACTAGTTTCTTTCACTCCAGCACCATCAGTTAGACCCAAGACCTGTCAGAAGCCCAGGTGCAGATTCTTTAGAAGATTCCAAAGTCTGTGGAGGAACTAATGCTTCAAGGTTTCAATCAGGAGCAAAACAACCTGAAGGATTTAGAGCTTCTGTAAAGAGTTTTGGGTCAAAATCCCTCCTGAGATGTGTACAATCCTGGAGAACAACTACAAGAGCCATTTCACCCATTCCACCAAAACTCATCTGATCAAATCTTCATTTCCACCAAGTCCTGTTTGAGGACATGTCTTATTAATGTTGGACAATCCTGTAAACAAATATTATAACTATTTATAATAAATATGTTAAAACTAAAGAGTGTCTCTTAGAAAAAGATAAAAATTAATTCTTTAGACTAACCTGAACCAAATAATTTATGAGTTTCTGAAACAAAACATTATCTAACTCTGTCAGGTGGGTCCTGCTGACTTCTAAAGACCCAAAGAGTAAAAGCGCTCAAAGGTTAAAGCTTCAAAGGAAGCATCACCTTTTATTTCAGCCGGGGCCTGGGGGTCCAGGAGGGGGTGTCACCTTTCAGACACTCAACAGCTTCAATGACTGAAGGCCCAGCCTCAAAAATAACAAACAAATCAAACGAGGAGGAATCACCTGTTTGAGTTTCCTGATGGTTTCATTGAGTTCTTCTCTCTGAGTGTCCACCTCCTGCAGCTGCTGCTTCAGTCCCTCCATCTGAGCCTGCTTCTCCTGCAGGAACACACACACACACACACACACACACACACACACACACACACACACAGCTGTAAAACAACAAGACACACACACACACACACAGCTGTAAAACAACAACACACACACCATCCTTCCTCTGATGAGGACAACGGTCTCCACCTCCAGCAGAACTGAACCTTCTGTTCTGATTCATAAAACTGAATTTATTTCTCTTCTACTCGTCTGCAGATAATTAAACTGACTAAAATCTACATTAAAGATGGCCGCCGACGACAAAGGAATAAAGACGAGTCATTCTGAAGGAAATCAACTGATAACTCTAGAATGTTATGGACTTCAATAAGGAACACAGAACCGGACCGTCAGACCACCCATCTGTTTTGTTCCTCTTATCCAGGGTCAGGTCTCGGGGGCAGCAGTCTAAGCAGAGACCCAGACTTGCCTCTCTCCAGACACTTGGACCAGCTCCTCTGGGTCTCCTCCCAGTGGGACGTGTCCAGAACACCTCACCAGGGAGGAGTCCAGGAGGCATCCTAACCAGATGAACCACCTCAACTGGCTCCTCTGGACGTGGAGGAGCAGCGGCTCTACTCTGAGTCCCTCCTGGATGACTGAGCTTCTCAGCCTATCTCTAAGGGAGAGCCCAGACACCCTGCAGAGGAAACTCATTTCAGCTGCTTGGATCTGTGATCTCCTTCTTTCAGTCACTACCCAAAACTCCTGACCATAGATGAGGGTAGGAACGTAGACCGACTGGTAAACTGAGAGCTTCACCTTCTGGCTCAGCTCTCTCTTCACCACAACAGACCGGTACAACGCCCGCATCACTGCAGATGCAGCACCAATCCACCTGTTGATCTCCTGCTCCATTCTTCCCTCATTCATGAACAAGACCCTGAGATACTTAAACTCCTCCACTTGGGGCAGGACCTCCTCCCCGATCCGGAGAAGGTACCCTACCCTTTTCCAGCTCAAGACCATGGTCTGGGATTTGGAGGCAATGATCCTCATCCCGGCTGCTTCACACTCGGCTGTGAACTGCTCCAGTGAGAGCTGGAGATCAGGATCTGATGAAGCCAATAGGACCACATCATCCACAAAAAGCAGAGATGTGATCCTAAGGTCACCAAAAAGGATCCTCTCAACACCTCGGCTGCTCCTAGACATTCTGTCCAGAAAAGTTATGAACAGAATCGGTGACAAAGGACAACCTTGGTGGAGTCCAACTCTCACCAGAAACAAGTCCGACTTACTAGCACCGGTCATATCAACAGGCCTGGTACCCCATAATCCCGGAGTACCCCCCACAGGAGTCCCCGAGGGACACGGTCAAACACCTTCTCCAAGTCCACAAAACACATGTAGACTGGTTGAACTCTCATGAACCCTCCAGGACCCTGCTGAGGGTGTAGAGCTGGTCCACTGTTCCACAACTAGGACAAAAACTACACTGCTCTTCTTGAATCTGAGATTTGACTATCCTACAGACCCTCTTCTCCAGGACCCCTGAATAGACCTTACCAGGGAGGCTCAGAAGTGTGATCCTCCTATAGTTGGAACACACTCTGCGGTCCCCCTTTAAATAGGGGGACCACCACCCCGGTCTATCAATCCAGGGGAACTGCCCCCGATGTCCACACGATTTTGTAGAGTCGGGTCAACCAACACAACCCCACAACATCCAGAGCCTTAAGAAACTCCTGGTGAATCTCATCCACCCCTGGCACCCTGCCACTGAGGAGCTTTTTACCCACCTCAGTGACCTCAGCACCAGAGTTAGGAAAGTCTGACCCAGGGTCCTCAGGCTCTGCTTCCTCATGAGAAGACGTGTCGGTGGGACTGAGGAGGTCTTTGAAGTATTCTGCCCACCGACCCACAACGTCCTGAGTTGAGGTCAGCAGAGCACCATCCCCACCATAAACAATGTTGGTGGAGAACCACTTTCTCCCATTTTCCACAGTTCAGATCAGACAGATTTTAGAAATCTGAATCCTTTTATTTGTTTTCTTTAAAGTCAAACATCAGATTTATGAGCTGTGGGATTATCTGACAAACAGATGTTTCAGTGCTGATGTTGGACACAGACAGATGTTGGACACAGACAGCTGTTGGACACAGACAGATGTTGGACACAGACAGATGTTGGACAGACAGATGTTAGACAGACAGATGTTGGACACAGACACAGATGTTGGACACAGACAGATGTTGGACACAGACACAGATGTTGGACACAGACAGATGTTGGACACAGACACAGATGTTGGACACAGACAGATGTTGGACACAGACAGATGTTGGACACAGACACAGATGTTGGACACAGACAGATGTTGGACACAGACACAGATGTT
>NW_013953233.1:155778-159060 GCF_001266775.1 Austrofundulus limnaeus
ATGTTGGACACAGACACAGATGTTGGACACAGACAGATGTTGGACACAGACAGATGTTGGAGACAGACAGATGTTGGAGACAGACAGATGTTGGACACAGACAGATGTTGGACACAGACAGATGTTGGACAGACAGATGTTGGACACAGACAGATGTTGGACAGACAGATGTTGAACACAGACAGATGTTGGACAGACAGATGTTGGACACAGACAGATGTTGGACAGACAGATGTTGGACACAGACAGATGTTGGACACACACAGATGTTGGACACAGACAGATGTTGGACATGCAGTCAGATAATAAAACAAGGTGTAAGGACAGTAGATTAGCAGCTGAGCACACGGTGAGCAGCTAATCAGACGTTTTGAGGCATTAGTGAAGTTTTCTCATTAAGTGCAGGTCTTGTGCTGAGCAGCAGGCTGTTGGAGGACAGATAACTCTCAGACGCTGAACTCACAGAACTCATTACACTCGCTCTGACACTTCTCATTATTTTACTGGTTATCAGCCTGAGAGCTGTGGACTTAATGATCAATCAGCTGAGAGCGTTTCACACCAACGTTCAGCCACCAGAGTCCTGCTGCTTAATTAATGACACAATTATAAAAACTGCTGCACACCTCCTGAACAGTCCCCGAGCTGCTGCAGCATCAATCAGCTGTCTGCTGCAGGACGTCACCTCTTCCTCTGGACCCGTCTGAGCTGGGACACAGCCAGGCTCTTATTGTGAAGGCTATCTAGAGTTTTATTTTGAAACTCCAGAGTTAACAGGTTCAGTTTGAAGGTTCTGTTGATGGTACCACTGGTTCTGTTGATGGTTCTGTTGATGGTTCTTTAGGGTTCCCTGAAGGAGGTGAGGAGGTAAACAAACCTTCACTTCCTGTTCTCTATGGTGTTTTTTTAAATCTCATCTCTAATTAATTAATTAATTAATTTTGTTGTTTTTCTTCTTTCCTGTTGAGGCAGGAAGTTCTAGCCTCTGAACTCATCTACCTGCACAGGTGGAGCTCAGTCAAACAGCTGCAGCGCCCCCTGCAGGCCATACAACCCTCTGCACAGGTTCACAGAAACCCTGGAAACCAGAACCAGCAGAACCATCAGCTGGACCTGCTGACATTAATCTGTTAACGTGCTGTCACCGCTCTGCGTTACCATGGAAACAACTGCCCTTCAATCAGAGACAGGTCCAATCAGAGCTCACATCCCAACAATGACACGCCCACATGTTTCTGTTCCAGCAGAAACCAGAACTCAGGTTCTTTAACTGGTTCTATCTGGTTGTAACTGGTTCTGTAACTGGTTCTATCTGGTTGTAACTGGTTGTAACTGGTTCTTTAACTGGTTCTCACTGGTTCTAACTGGTTTTATCTGGTTTGCCTTGGTTCTAACTGGTTCTTTAACTGGTTCTCACCAGTTCTCATTGTTTCTCACTGGTTTTCCCTTGTTCTTTCAGGAGAACAGGTTCATTTTGTGTTCATGTGTTTTTATATCCAGATTACCTCAAAGTTCTGTAGAACTCAGTTCTGGTGCGCCCTCTAGTGGATTTTCGGGGGAACAAACACTTTTATTCAGGATAAGCACGTACAGGCTCCTTCTCCAGGAGAACAGTTCTACTCTATTCAGTTCAGGTCTGTTTGGTTCTGCTCAGGTGTGTGTGTCCCTCAATCTGTGGGCTGGTTTTATCATTCAGACTTTACTTTTTATCTGTATTGTTTGTTGTGGTGCTGTTTATATATGACCAGTGGAGATCGGTTTGTTCATCACCTCCTGGTTATCTGCTCAGCTTGGTCTCCTTCACCTCTCTCCAGGAGGTTCTGTCTTTCCCAAGATGGCTGAAAAGGTTTGATGTTTTTATCACAGCTTTCATCGTGTCGTGTTAAACCGCACGCTCGTGTTCCAAAACAAAAGCTGTTCTCTCCATCTTTCTTCTGTCAGTCAATCCCAGAGATAATCCACGGCAGCATTCTGCTGACCGACATGTTCTACCTGCTTAGACCCACCAGAGAGCAGGTTCTGTAAAGGCTGAACCACATACAATACAAGCGCACTGTTGGAGGCCCTCTAATGTGTGTGTGTGTACCTCCAGCTGAAGTGTGTGTTGTTTCTGCAGCTTCTTGATGTCCTCCTGATGCTGCAGAGCGTTCTTCTCCATGTTCTCCTTCACAAACAAATAAACAGACGTCAGCAGGTGTTCCTGATGGAACAGTGAGAACTTCAACAGAAAAGATCTTTTTAGATGTTTAAGTTCTGAAAGAACCCAGGGACTGGGGAGGAACCCCTGACAGTTCCTGCTGGACTAACCTCAGCCTCCTTGAGGCGTCTCTCGAACCATCCTTTGGTCCCCTCCATGGCCTGCACCTGAGCCTGCAGGTCCTCCACCTGCTGCTGGAAGCCCTCCAGCTCTTTGGTCCGAGCCTGAAAACAAACCAGGAGCTGAGCTTGTTCTGCTGTTCTGACCTCCTCCAGAGCTCCACCTGCACCTCCTCTACCTTCTCCTCTCTGAGCTGCTGGCGGATCTCCTCCTCAGACCGGTTCTTGTCTTCGTGGAGACCCCGCAGCTCCTTCTCATATCGAGCTCTGACCCCCAGAACCTGAGGAGATGATGAGAGAAAAGATTTACTTCAACAAGTCGTAAAGAAGAAACAGCATCAAGATGGAGCAGTAGCAGTAGCAGTGTAGCAGTAGCAGTACAGCAGTAGCAGTACAGCAGTAGCAGCTCTGAGGAGCTTCACCTCCTTCTCATGCTGTAGTTTCAGGTCTGACAGCGCCTCCTTGTGGTCAGACTTCAGCTGGTTGAGCTGTGTGGCCATCTCATCCAACATGGCCTTCCTCTTCTCTGCTGTCTGAACACACACTGTTGTTTATTACACTGTTGTTGTTGTTGTTGTTTACTTTGTGTTACGTTATTTATGTTGTTTTGTTGAGAACCTTCTTGGCTTCATCCAGCTCTCTCAGCAGCTTCTCCTTCTCTTGTCCTTCTTCTGTTAACTGCTCCAACAACTTCCTGTTAGCAAAACTGGACTCCTGAACAAACAGGAAACAGTTTACATCAACAAGCAAGACTTTCAAAATAAAGTCTGTAAAAAAAAACAAACAGGTTTCCTCATAAAACCAGGATTTGTTTTCTGAGATTCAAACTGTATTCTGGTGAACACATGAATAGGCCTGTCGCGATAGACGATAAATCAATTAATTGCACGATAACTTCTTTTGAGGTCGGTAAAAAAATGACGGCGATAAGTTTCATTTTCCTGCTTGTTTGTTTACTTCGTCTCT
>NW_013953233.1:165291-167197 GCF_001266775.1 Austrofundulus limnaeus
GGATAAATGACACAACATATGCCAGCCTATTAAGATATTCATCTTCATTCTCTGGGTTTTCGTAAGGTGTATATACAGTATATTCAGTATAATAAACTTTTTATTTCCAGAACTGAACTTGAGTCCTATTGCCCAATCAACGTCCAGTCTGATCACTTTAATCAGCTGATCGTATCTTTTATGCCACAGCACTGCAACACCACCYGAAATTCTGCCCCGCACTAACTTGGTGCTATAGTCAGTGGTGAAGTCTGAAGCTAAGTTTGGTTCTGACAGAGCTCCAGTGAAGTTCTGTTTGGAACGTTCTCCACATATTAAATGTGTTTTGGGTTCTTTGGATTTTTGTCAAACTAATTAGTAGCTGTGAGAACATCTAGTTTAGGTTAGTTTAGAAGTTTGTAAGCGTGCTCTTTTGGTTGATGTGGATGTTAGTCCTCAGACATGACCTGAGTCATGAGCTTTATGGTTCCAACTCTTCAGGGTGAAAGTTCTTGATGGGGTTCTCCAAGGTTACCTGTTCTAGAGCAGCTAGGTTTGTCCTCAGAGCTTCGTTCTCCTGCAGGATGTTGTCCACCTGTTCTTGACTGACTGCGCTCTGATTGACTGCCTGCAGTACCATCAGCCCACAGGCAGGGGGCAGCAGAGACAAGGGCAGCAAGAAGAGGGCAGAGAGGAGGCACAGGGGCAGCAACCAGAAACACAGAACATGAGACATCAGAGAACATCAGAGAACATCAGAAAACAGAGGAGTTTAAAGGAAGGAACACCACAAGGTCAGAAGCACAGAAGCAGAAACCCTGCAGCCAATAAAACTATCAAAACTTGAAAACAAAAATACTTTTTAAGGATTAAAAACAGAAAATGTTTTGAATCAAGGAGTTCTTAATCTTTCAGTGATTTGGACAGAAAAACATCTGGAGCAGTGTGTTAGGTTCTGTACCCTCAGCACTGACTGACAGGTGTCAGGAAGTGTTCAATGGGTTCTGTACCCTCAGCACTGACTGACAGGTGTCAGGAAGTGTTCAATGGGTTCTGTACCCTCAGCACTGACTGACAGGTGTTAGGAAGTGTTCAACGGGTTCTGTACCCTCAGCACTGACTGACAGGTGTCAGGAAGTGTTCAATGGGTTCTGTACCGCTGACTGACAGGTGTCAGGAAGTGTTCAATGGGTTCTGTACCCTCAGTGCTGTCTGACAGGTGTAAGGAAGTGTTCAACGGGTTCTGTACCCTCAGCACTGACTGACAGGTGTTAGGAAGTGTTCAATGGGTTCTGTACCCTCAGCACTGACTGACAGGTGTCAGGAAGTGTTCAACGGGTTCTGTACCCTCAGCACTGACTGACAGGTGTCAGGAAGTGTTCAACGGGTTCTGTACCCTCAGCACTGACTGACAGGTGTCAGGAAGTGTTCAACGGGTTCTGTACCCTCAGCACTGACTGACAGGTGTTAGGAAGTGTTCAGCTTGTTCAGTTGTTCTGGTTTTAGACACACTGAAGCACTGTGTTCTGTTACCTGGTCCTTCAGGGTGTGCAGAGCCACTTCGTGTTCTTTCTCTTTGCTCAGCAGCTGCTCTCTCAGCTCTGCTGCCATCTGAACATGAAGAGGCACAGCTCAGTCTGGATTTTAACTAAACGTTACAGCAGAGAAATGTGTACTGCAGAACAACAACGTTACAGCTGCCAAGGAAATGTTTTGTTGTAAAGCCTGAGCTCGTGTTCACAGCAAAGTTAGATTTATCACATCAGACTCAGAAAAACAGGTTTTATCACAAAAACCCTTAACAAAAGAAGAAACTGATGTTTCATTTAAGAGGCTGTCATAGTGATGATGTCATAGTGTTTGTTACTGAGCTCTCACCTGATTGGCTGTCATAGTGATGATGTCATAGTGTTCCTTACTGAGCTCT
>NW_013953233.1:168249-169264 GCF_001266775.1 Austrofundulus limnaeus
TGATGTCATAGTGTTCCTTACTGAGCTCTCACCTGATTGGCTGTCATAGTGATGATGTCATAGTGTTCCTTACTGAGCTCTCACCTGATTGGCTGTCATAGTGATGATGTCATAGTGTTCCTTACTGAGCTCTCACCTGATTGGCTGCTGTGAGGTCTGACTGCAGCTTATGAACACGAACATGAGCAGCCTTCAGATCTTCTTCTTTCTTCTGGTTGATCTCATCGATCTTTGTCCTGCAGGTAAACAAAGAAACAAACAAAGAAACAAACAAAGAAACAAAGAAACAAACAGAACCACACTTGACACTCGGCTACAACAGTTGAGTTATTTCAGTGAGCAGGGTTTTATTCTTTATTTTGTACAAATCAAACCTGAAAAAACATTTTTTATTCAGTTCAAATGATGTAAAGTGAGTAAATTAGAGACTGTTTGTATTAGATGCAGAAAGAAGAAGAAAGGTTCTGGTTCTGACCTGCTGTCGTTGTACAGAACCTCCTTTTCACTCTGCAGACGCTGAAAACTGAAGACAAACAATCGTTTATCAGAAACACACGTCTCTGAGCAGCTGCAGGGTTTTATTCACAAAGAAGCTTCTTCAGTGTTCCTGCCTGGTTCTGGTTCTGGTTCTGGTACTACAGTAAAACCACTGACAGTGAGTGTGAAAGATCTTACCTCTCCTGCTTCTTCTTTAACTTGTCAGAGAGCTGAAAGGAAAACAGAAGGTTGGTGTTGAAAACTCAGAATGTTCTGACCCGTTTGGACCCACTGGGTTACCTTTGTTATCTCCTCCTGCAGTCTGGTGACTTCAGTCTGTTTGGACACCTGCAGACAGGAAACAGATGCTAACTGTGGAGGTCAACAAACATTCATTTGTATTTTCAGACAGGTTTGACAGAACCAACAGAGAAGACACCTGATAAATAATCATTTTGTTCAGACAGAAACAGTTTCTTCTGTTCCTGTTAGAATTAATCAGTTTAATAAAAATGTTTAGAACAAATCAGACTTATTA
>NW_013953233.1:170266-171806 GCF_001266775.1 Austrofundulus limnaeus
CTCTCAGGTGTGTTAGCTCAGGTGTGTTAGCTCAGGTGTATTCTCTCAGGTTTGTTAGCTCAGGTGTATCTCTCTCAGATGTATACTCTCAGGTGTAACTCTCTCAGGTGTATCTCTCTCAGGTGTGTTAGCTCAGGTGTGTTAGCTCAGGTGTATTCTCTCAGGTGTGTTAGCTCAGATGTATTCTCTCAGGTTTGTTAGCTCAGGTGTATTCTCTCAGGTGTGTTAGCTCAGGTGTGTTAGCTCAGGTGTGTTAGCTCAGGTTTGTTAGCTCAGGTGTATTCTCTCGTTTTATCCTCTCAGGTGTGTTAGCTCAGGTTTGTTAGCTCAGGTGTATTCGCTCAGGTGTGTTAGCTCAGGTTTGTTAGCTCAGGTGTGTTAGCTCAGGTGTATTCTCTCAGGTTTATCCTCTCAGGTGTGTTAGCTCAGGTGTATAGTCTCAGGTGTATCTCTCTCAGGTGTATCTCACCTCCAGGCTGTGGACCTGCTCCTTCAGCAGCCTCTTCTCCTCCTGCTCGGTGGTCAGGGCCATCTCCAGTTCTGGTCCAAAGCAGTGAGTTATTGGACAGAGAGCAGCCGACCAGCCTAGTGCTGCCTGCTTACCTACAATCCTCTCTATGCTCGTCTCTGACCGGCCTGAAGGGGGCGCCGCACACAGCAGGGGCAGACCGTTAGGACAGACACACACTACACAACCGGAGAGGTGTAACACCGTATTTGTTCTGAACATTAGGTTCCATAAGTAATGTTTCAGTTCCGTGGTAACATGTATGTTCTGATGGTATCATTGGGTTCATTGGTAACATTAATTGGTAACATTCACCGTCTATTGGTACTTTTCATTGGTAAGGTTCACTGTTAATGTTTACTGTTAATGTTCGCTGGTAACGTTCGCTGGTAAATGGACTGTACTCATATAGTGCCTTTCTATCCATCCAGGACACTCAAAGCGCTTCACACTAACAGACATTCACCCATGCACACACACATTCACACACTGATGATGGTAAGCTACATTGTAGCCACAGCTGCCCTGGGGCACACTGACAGAGGAGAGGCTGCCATACACAGGCACCACCGGACCCTCTGACCACCATCAGTAGGCAAGGCGGGTAAGGTGTCTTGCCCAAGGACACCACGACAGAGTCGACTAGACAAGAATCAAACTGGCGACCTTCCGGTTCCAGGTCGACTCCCCTAACCACTCTACCACAGCCTCCCCAAATGGTATCGTTCGCTGGTAACATTAGTTGTAACGATCATCTGTAATGTTCATTGGCAATGTTTGTGATTTGTTGGTAATGTTCATTGGTAATATTTCTCTTTGTTGGTAACGTGCTTCGTTGGCAATTTCTGTGTTCCATTGGTAACAGTCGTTGGTAACGTTCACTGGTACTGTTCATTGGCAACTTTCACTGGTAACGTTCATTGGCGATGTTCACTGGTAACGTTCATTGGCGATGTTCACTGGTAAAGTTCATTGGCAATGTTCACTGGTAACGTTCACTGGTACTGTTCATTGGCAATGTTCACTGGTAAC
>NW_013953233.1:171962-176284 GCF_001266775.1 Austrofundulus limnaeus
TTCATTGGTAACGTTCATTGGCAATGTTCACTGGTAACGTTCACTGTACTGTTCATTGGCGATGTTCACTGGTAATGTTCACTGTACTGTTCATTGGCGATGTTCACTGGTAACGTTCATTGGTAACGTTCATTGGCAATGTTCACTGGTAACGTTCACTGTACTGTTCATTGGCGATGTTCACTGGTAAGGTTCATTGGTAACGTTCATTGGCAATGTTCACTGGTAACGTTCACTGTACTGTTCATTGGCAACTTTCACTGGTAACGTTCATTGGCGATGTTCACTGGTAACGTTCATTGGCGATGTTCACTGGTAACGTTCATTGGCGATGTTCACTGGTAACGTTCATTGGCAATGTTCACTGGTAACATTCACTGGTACTGTTCATTGGCAATGTTCACTGGTAACATTCATTGGTAACGTTCATTGGCAATGTTCACTGGTAACGTTCACTGGTACTGTTCATTGGCAATGTTCTCTGGTAACGTTCATTGGTAACGTTCACTGGTAACGTTCATTGACAACGTTCACTGGTAACGTTCACTGGCAACGTTCACTGGCAACGTTCACTGGCAACGTTCACTGGCAACGTTCACTGGTAACGTTCACCGGTAATGTTCATTGGCAATGTTCACTGGTAACGTTCATTGGCAACGTTCACTGGTAACATTCATTGGTAACGTTCATTGGTAACGTTCCCTGGTAACGTTCCCTGGTAACGTTCACTGTCGTAACAGTGAATGTTCACTGGTAACGTTCATTGGCAACGTTCACTGGTAACGTTCACTGGTAACATTCATTGGTAAAGTTCATTGGTAACGTTCCCTGGTAACGTTCACTGTCGTAACAGTGAATGTTCATTGGCAACGTTCACTGGTAACGTTCACTGGTAACGTTCACTGGTAACGTTCACCGGTAACAACCATTGGTAACGTTCGAGCTTTGTTGGTAACGTTTGTTGGTATCTTTCGTGCTTTGTTGTAGGGTGCTACAATATCAGGAAAACCTGCGATGTGCAATAACAGTGCTTAATGTTGCGATTACGATATGAATTGTGATAAATGAAAAAAATACAAAATTATGCAGTGTTGGTGTCTTTCTGCTTTGGGTTCAGAGCAAAAAACAAGTAATACATTTCAACTACAACATGACAGAGTGATTATGGTTTGATGTAGTATCTCTGGTCCACTTTGCTTAGCAGACTGATGCTGACAAAACACAAATTCAAACATTCAAAACACATGTAAAGGATAACTTACCAATATGTAAGGTTTTCTTACACCACTTATAACGAAAGTTATAAGGAAATTATTTATCAAGGGATCTCTTATTTTTGGTAAATATCTCTTTCATGCAAAAGTGAGTGACAAAACACAAATTCAAACATTCAAAACACATAAATTCAAACATTAAAGTCAACCATTTCTTGCAATTTACGCATTTTTTGCGATATGCCTATTGCACAGGATGTTATTGCGATGACGATAAATTAGCGATATATTGTGCAGGCCTACCTTGTTGGTAGCGTTTGTGTCTTGTTGGTAACGTTTGTTGGTATCATTGTGTTCTTTAGCACCAATGTGTTCATTGCCAACAATTATACTTAGTAAGATCAGTGTTTCTCATTATGCACAGAGTGTGTTCCACTCTGTCAACAGCACCGTTTGCCCTGCCTATCAAAATCCTCGGCCCCCTACGACAGGAGCAGAGCTTGTAGCAACAGGATAAGTGTCTTTGAGCATCAGTAACACTTTAGTACCACAGAGTTTAGGTTTAATCCTGGATTAAAATCCTCCGAATGTTTGAAGCAAACTGTTGTGAAGTCAGCTGCAGTGTGTGTCTGTCCTGATCTGACTAGAACCTGCTCTACGCTCAGAAACCAAAGGCAGCGTTCAGACAGACAGGTTCAGGTGAATTTATAACAGGAAGTTTCAGACTCAGGGTCAAACTGTTTAAAAACTAAGGAATCACTTTTCACAGTAAGAGAACCAGAACAACCGTGTGTATCAGAGCACCACAAAATAAACCAGTTTAAATGTGGTTTCACCAGAATGTAAAACCTTTAGTAGATTCAGTGTTTTCAGTAAATAAACCTTTAATTAAAACTATTTTAGAGTTATTTTTGTGTTGCTCTACTAGTTTAATATTGTTACTAATGATCAAACTCACCGTGTAGCTGTTGGTCTGTGTGCTGACGCTGTAAACAAAAACAAAACAATCATCTAAAACTGAACCCAGTCTGATGTGCTGCAGCTCAGGTTGGTTCTGCTCACCTGTCCTGATCTCTTATTGGATCCATCTGACCCCGCCTCCTCTCCACCTGTTGTGACATCACCATTGGTGTCAGCTGATTGGTCAGTCTCGGTGGCGGCGCTCTGGTTGCTGTGGGCGACAGTCTGCCGCTGCAGATCCACGTCGAACCGTTCCTGAAGGACTGCAGGAGAGCAGGTCAGGATCAGGAGGAGGTTCTTCAACCTGGACCAGATCCATCCCAGACGTCTGGACCAGGTCCACCTCTAACAGCAGACTTACCTTTTAATTTCTTTTGCAGGGTGGAGTTTTCAGCTTGGAGGCGGAGCAGTTCTCCATCTGCAGGGCTGGAGGCGGAGTTAAGAGGTGGACTGGTTACAGAGGCTCCACCCCCATCCTTTAAGTTCTGGTTCTCCTGTTCCAGCTGCTCGATCTGTGTGCACAGCTGAAAAACATGACACCAGAACAGGTTTCATGAGACAGCAGGACTCAGACTCAGTGACTCAGTGACTCATGGACTCAGAGTCCCAGAGACTCAGACTCAGATTCAGATTCACAGAGACTCAGAGTCAGAGACTCAGATACCCAGCCTCAGACCCAGAGACTCGGAGATTCAGGGACTCAGGGAATCAGAGACCCATAGACTGAGACTCAGAGACTCGAGGACTGAAGAGACTCATGGAATCAAGGACTCAGGAACTCAGAGACTCAGAGGCTTGCACTCAGAGACTAAAAGACTCAGGGACTCAGAGAGGAAAAGACTCAGAGAGGAAAAGACTCAGAGAGGAAAAGACTCAGAGACTCAGAGAGGAAAAGACTCAAAGAGGAAAAGACTCAGAGAGGAAAAGACTCAAAGAGGAAAAGACTCAGAGACTCAGAGAGGAAAAGACTCAAAGAGGAAAAGACTCAGAGACTCAGAGACTCAGAGAGGAAAAGACTCAGAGACTCAGAGACTCAGAGAGGAAAAGACTCAGAGAGGAAAAGACCCAAAGAGGAAAAGACTCAAAGAGGAAAAGACTCAGAGACTCAGAGAGGAAAAGACTCAGAGACTCAGAGAGGAAAAGACTCAGAGACTCAGAGAGGAAAAGACTCAGAGACTCAGAGAGGAAAAGACTCAGAGACTCAGAGAGGAAAAGACACAGAGAGGAAAAGACACAGAGAGGAAAAGACTCAAAGAGGAAAAGACTCAGAGACTCAGAGACTCAGAGTGGAACCTTGGACAGTTCTGTCATCAGGGTGGTGTTCTGCAGACGGAAGTCTTCCTCCTGACTGTGGAGTTTCCCCTGCAGCATCTCGTTCTCACTCAGCAAGGCGTCCACTTCCTGTAGGACACAGGTCATAAAACACACTTCACTCCAACACCAGGAAGTAGACTTCACTTCCTGTCACAATAACCTGTCTCCAACAGGAAACACTCACCTGAGCTTTTTTACTTTTATTCAAAGCCTGAAAAATAAAAACACAGATGAGCAGACTGATACAGACTAATAACTGATTATAAATGTTAATAACATGTCATTAATCATTATAACTGATGTTTAATGTTTATTAGATTATTAATGTTCATTAATAACTGATAACAATCATTAGTAATTGATTATTAACTAATGATTACCTTCTGTGCTTTGATAAAATCTCTCTCCAGGTTGACGTTCTTCAGTCGAACAGCGTTCAGTTCTGAAACACAAAGTTTTATTAACTCTGAACAACAGCAGCTCCTCTGGACCAGGACTGGATCTGACAGAACCACAGATTCTGGTCCCTGAAGACCCGGGTCCTGCAGGACAAACAGAACTAAAGCCTTTACCTGCTGAGTTCTTCCTGAGATCATCAGAGAGCTGGTAGTTCTGAGTCCTCAGCTCCAGCAGCTGGGCCTGAGCACAAACACACAAACACACACACACACAAACAAACACACACACAAACACACAAACAAACAAACACACAAACACACAAACAAACAAACAAACACACAAACAAACAAACAAACAAACACACAAACAAACAAACAAACAAACACACAAACAAACACACAAACAAACAAACAATCAACACACAAACAAACAAAC